>NC_141886.1:34659382-34701817 GCF_030686135.1 Camelina sativa
AGATAGTTCTTATCTAGTTCTGTGAATGATGCCGCGCTGCATACAACAAAACAATAAATGAATCGGATTCTTGTGTTTTCATAGAGAATTGAAAGCCGACAAAATGTTGTTGCGGCGTGAGTAAGTTGATGAGTCATTTACCTCTTATGGAACTCTCTTAGTTTTGTCCTGAATCCGCTTCCTGACGGTGTATCTTCATCATCATAACTAGTCATATAACGACTGTTCACCACCTCAAAACCCTGACAAGAGACCGAGATTAGCGTTCTAATAGGAGGGATCATCTTTTAGGACATGAATTCTACGTAAATGGCTTAAATAATATTTACGTTCAGCTGACTTACATCACCTAAGGATGTATCATGGCTATCACCTACGACCTCTAGGGCTTCAAGCATTGTACCAGTGGATCCTCCAATCAGCAACACCTGCAATCAGTTCCAGTAGCCATCAAGGATCACATGGTAAGCAAAATACTTTGGCTCAGTTATCAGCAACAGAAACCTTTGATCGGGATGCTCAGTTTAAATCAAATTGTAGTTCCTAAAGAAGGATGGATTACCGTCAGAACAACAATGGCTGTAGTTGCAGTAAATATAGTTTGACCATGTCCTTCTGGGAGATCGTGAACAGATTGCAGAGCAAGAGCAAAAGCCATAGCACCTCGAAGTCCTATGCAATCCACATGTCTTTGTTATTTATTACTATTAAATTGTAAACAATAACTACTTCAGGGGAAAAAGAGCAGTATCTTACCACTGTACCAAAGTGCTTTCTGATGCGTCATTGGTATTTTCCTATGAGCAGGCCGTGCCAGATTGACCAAATATCCACAACCAAACACATTAGCTGCCCTGAGTAAGACATATATTACAAAGAGTAACACTATCAGACACCAAAAACAGCAGCAAAAAAAAAAAAAAAACTATTCGGAAATGAATATATGTACTTATAGTCTTATACAGATCATCAAAGTGAAACAAAAAGCATACCTTGCAATTACGATAAATAACTGAAGTTCATCACCAAAGATAAAAATAAAGTTAAGGACCAACATATAGAAAGGAAATAAGTGAATTCCGATTCAGTAAAACTTGAGTAAGAGGATACAATAGAGAAAAAGATGAATCCCAAGTGTGACCAACTATGCTTTTCCATGGCAATATCAAAACCCATGTAGATGAACCTGCAGATTTTATCATTTCAAATTGTAAGATCACGTCACTGACGAACATTACTAAAAACCAAACTATTAATATGCATGGGAGAATAAGAATCAAATACATACACAAAAGTCTCTGCCAGTGAAGATATCAGATGAAAAAACGCAGACACAAATCGCTGAGAATTTGCAGACAAGTTTGAGTAGGTATAATGTTTCATGACCTAGAAGGCACAGGCAGTTTCCGTTATACTACTTTACTTTTGGCGAAAACACATAAGTTCATGTAATTGAATGACAACTCACAATCCCAGTAAATAGAATCGATACGATGCCAGATAGACTGAGACCTTCAGCAAGCATGTATCTAGCACAAAGAAAACAAAGTTAACAAACTGCACAATTTCTAATTCTATGAGAGTGGAATATAGGAGACACATAGCTAATATAGAAGAGAAGACTTTTAATACGAGAAATATGGAAAAAGCACGAAGAGGCAGCATTCCAAGTTCTGCAGACTGAAAGAAGGAGCGAGCGAATCAGAATAAAATATTTCATCGCTGACCAATAGAACCCAAAATAAATAAATCTTCAAACACAGACTACGGTCACTCACTTGTCAACATCCAGCCCTGCATACTTGAATAGGTGCTTTGCATTAAGGCTAACAAAACATCTATGTGTATGTAATGAAGTGAAATGTTTCAAAAAGAATCTAGAACCACAAAAAGGATATGAGAGCAGAGGTGAATCCAACTCCAACGCCTGCAGAAGCACACATTTGGCTTTTTAATAACCCGAAGGACAAATATAAGAATATATAGTGACATAAGAAAATCTTGAGAAGCTTGAAATGTCAAATTCAGTATGATATTTTTATGTTATATTTCATCCTTTAAACTTGCTCATAACGTCGAATTTTATTAGCAGCATTCTCAACCTCATACGCTACCATGCCATTTCAAGTTGAGAGAGCCCAACCATGCATGAATATAGGGACAGGAGAAAAAGTAAGGCAGGTGATTAAAGCAAACCTGCAGACATTGAACCGACAAACGTTTCGAGAAACCTGACTATCACCATAAAGAAATTCTGTCCAGAGGAATGACTTCTCACCAAGGACATTGTCCTGCGTCCCAGTTTATAACCTTGTTAAAATACCTAACCATCTAATTATAGTGTTTCAAACCTTATTTTGAATTAGCTTATAAACCTGTACAGAGATATCGCCATCTGCAAAAAGCAACATAAGAAAGAAAAAGGCCTGATGAGTAATGTGCCATTTTTCATCCTAGTATATACATACAGAAAGTAGAAATCACTTCTCAAAAACTACTTACAGCATCATTTAAACTGATTCTCCAAACACCAGGGCATACAAATTTACATCTGAACCAAGTTCCTGACAAAAAATACAGTAGTAAGAAGCGGTCGAAAACTAGTACCATTCAGAAAATTGTAAATAAGCAGTGAAAATACCTGAAATATAGACAATACAGTGACAGGATCAGTGGCCGAGATAAGAGAGCCAAACATGAGACACTCGACCAATGGAAGTCTGTACATGAGAAACATCACACCGCCAAGGTACCTTCAAAGAGAAAAGAAATATATGAATAATGGAAAGAGTGCCTTTTTCTGTCAAGAAAAATGTTACAAACATAAGCCCTGCACAAGAACGAGATACTTACACTAGCAATCCAGTAACCATGGAAGCTACAAAAGTTCCAAGCACTGAAAAAGTGACAATGGCTCCAAAGTTTGAAAAGAAAGGTTTCTGCATAAAAAACCCAGCAACAACGTAAGCATCATCAAGAATACGAAAGCAAGGATGCAATATCTGATGGTTAAACAAGAAAATCAATAAAGACAGGAGAGGTCTCTGCACTTACAGGTTGCAGACTGAAGCCTGACTGAGTGCAAACAAGTACGTCAAGAAAAAACAACATATTTTATTGCCAAATTGACTCATTGAGAAGATTATGTAACACAGAGACGTAAGTGTAAACTAAACTAAAGGCAAGAACATTTGCAAATACAAAACTCGATAAAGGATATAATATGATGGGAGGCAGCAGAAACAGAAGAAGAATTCATCGTGGAAATTGAACCATGTCCTGGAGAAAAACGCAAAATCGATTAGCATTCAAGAATAATAAATACTTATGTGAGTAATTTACACTCCTAGGTCAGTGGAGAAAGGACAATAAAAATAGCAATATGTATATAAATAATAATTGAGAAAATACTATAAAAAAAAAAAAAAAAATTAATTAGTTGAACGACGAACCTAATGCTAGTCTCCGTGTTCGAGATGTTCGCTAAACCACCAACGATCAGCCCTAAAATTCCACAAGTAAATCAAAACAAAAACAATCGATTGAACACGGGAAGGGCGATCGCAATACAAAGGAGTAAGAAGAAGAAGACGAGAGAGAGAAAACAAACCGATTAGAAGAGAAGCAGAAGCTTCAGGTAGATAATAGAACTTATGACGGCGAAGGACATGACCGAGTACAAAAGAGAGGACAAGCATCATGATCTGAAGCAAAATCCCGACTCCGGCGGCTTGCTGCTGCTTTTCTTGCCCTTGCGGGTCGTGAATCGCCGGCGAAATCTGCAGCTCCGACGACATTACGCCTCGACGGAATTTAACAAACAAAAAAAAAACCCTAGGGTTTCTATCAGTGTCACTTCGTCTTGTTTGCTCTTCGTCTTTGTACACAGAGAGATTCACGAAAACGGAATTAATGAAACTTGTGAGATGGACTTGTTCTTCTTCCTTTGTGCAGGACGCAATTTATAGGAATCTGCGTCCCCACTGCTGCTCTGACTTCTCAGGTGGCCTTCCGTTTTGGGCTTTCACTAGTATCAAAAACTTTTAATATATTTTTTTATTTGGCCCAACTACTCTGTTTAGATTTTTCTTGTTTAGTAATCACGATTTTTACCAAAGACGTGGGCTAATTGAGTGTAATATATGGTTTTGAATCCAGTGGTGGTGGTGACTCATCATGTTTACAAAACAGATCCCATTACACTTACACACACAAGGAAACAATATTAACTAGGCTGATGATATTGTGGAGCGTTGCTGATCGGACGAGATTGACAAAGCAACTTCACGAACAAGTCACCTTAACCAAGATGAAACCATCTTCAATAGTTCAATCATAGGGGGGATCAGGCAATCCTATATCTGACAAAATATCATTTAGATAGGACTCTTCTTCTGTTTCTGGTGGGTAGTCATTGGGCGTCTCAAATATTTGATCCTCTCCAAACACCGCTTCCCCAGATTCCCTGAAAGGTCAATGTGAAAACACTCGCGTAAATCTAGGCATTCCAGGTGAGGACAACCGTCAAGAATGGCTTTCAAGCCCATGTTAGATAGAGGGTGTCCGCAAAGCTCGAGGTGGCGTAGTCCGGGCATGCTGTCTGCAATTATCATGGCTATCGAATCATCAGCATCACGGGAGGAAGGGCAGTGGTGGTGTAGCTTCAACGTTTTCAGATTTGGACAAGACTTGCCTACAACTCTCAGAGACTCTCTTGAAAATATGAAGCTTGGAACATGGAGGTACTCAAGCAATGGAAGTTTCACAACTGCTTCGCGAAAAATATCATCTGGAAAGAAAGAGAAACATGATCGACTTGATAGTATAAGGCTTCTCAGAAGACTTGACCTGCAAAGAAAATAATAGAGTGTGTAAAAAAGTTAGAACCATAATAGGTTCTAAGATAGAGAAGAAGAAAAATAGTAGCAGCAGATAAAAGAAACTGGAGCCAAAATACTGATTTGACAACAAAAGCATAATAACAAAGTTAGGATTGATCAGGTGGATCATGTATTCAACGCCAAAACATGGAAAGAAAAGGGAAATTGGAATAAATAACAATCACAAACACCAAGTTTACAATATGCAGAAGAAGAAGAAGACCCCAAAAAACAAAACCAATGACGACAACTGATTATATAACCTATTTGATTTTTTTTTTGTAACTTTGTAATCAATCCAAGCCTATGTACAACATATTCAAGTAAGTATTTTTTAACAGTGAATGATTCATCACTCATCAGTAAGAGGAAAGAGACGAGATAAGTTCCCCTTGGTTGTTCGTTCTCTCAGACTCAGAGGAGTAAGTAAGGGCAAATAAAAATATCCTCCCAAGAAAAGTAACAACATAGCAATCAAATCAACGCCCCAAATTCTCTAAATTAGCTAAGTGTACTGTTAAGGGTATATATATACATATATATATATAGAGAGAGAGAGAGATAGAGAGAGAGATCGAAGAAGAAACCTCTCGGCCATGTATTGCGAGGATAGCTTCACCCAAGTTCTTAACATCAATAAAGATCTCGACCAAACCACCATCGCTGAGATCAATGGCGCGACGACACATATCTTCAGAGGCTACGTCTTCCAATTCGATTATCCGCCACATCGATGGGTCTTTAGAGACGCGTCGCCACGATCTGCACACAATCTGAGCTTTCAGTAGAATCAACCGTGCTCAATCGGATTAAAATCGAAGAAATTAACTCCGGCGGAAGCTCCGCCCAGTTGCTCGACGACGAAGATGACGAAGCTATTTTACTTTTTTTCGAAGCCATTTCTTGTGACTGTGACTGTGACTGTGATAGAGAGAATCTCAATCTCAACACACACGCTACTTTCTTTCTTTCTCTCTAAAAAGAAAGCCTAATCAGTCTCAAAATGAGCCATTTATAGAAGCCCAATAATCGAATACAATATTGGGCCTAGGCTTACTCAGTGTTCTTTCTCCAGGTCAACAAGTTTTCCATTAATATTTGACTTTTCCACTTTCATTCATGCCGTCATGCGTTATAAAGTAACACCGACATAACGATGACAAAAATATTATGTATAATCAAATCTCAGAAGCAAGAAACCATGATAAGAGCATGTTCATAATCAGAATTATAGTTATTTTTTTTTACTTGGGCTCTATCTTGGTCGGAACAGAGTAGCCACCGCTATAATCAAACTCTCCGTCTTGTGCTTCTTTCTTCCTCAAACTACCACCATACAAAAGCTTCTCTCCGCCCTTCACGACACCAAATTCTGTAGCTGAAGACGACGCAGATGCAGAGGAGCTACTACTCGTCGTCCCACTATTCTGGATGATTATCTCAATCTCTTTAACCACTTCACTCATCGTTGGCCTCTCAGAAGCCGTCTCATCAACGCATTTCAGGGCTAGTTCCATATACCTCCCCAGTTCTGGCAGAGCTCCGGCGTCTCTCAACGACCTATCCATCTTATCTCTTAGTCCGTAGTATTCATTGTCGCTCTTGTTCATTACAAGCTTGATCTCTCGAACAATGTACTTGCCTTTCTCTATCGGCTGTTTCGCCGTGATCAGCTCCATCATTACGACACCGAAGCTATACACATCACTCTTCTCTGTAAGTTTCTGCGTTGTGTAGTATTCTGGATCCAAATATCCCTGCCATTGAACGTTTCAATTCAATTCCATCAGAAACCAAACAAGGTTCCCTAATTTAAGTCAGAGATGAATTGATCATAAAACTCACCAATGTGCCTTTGACTTGTGTTGAAACATGGCCTTTGGTGCAGTCTGAAACCAGCTTGGACAAGCCAAAATCGGCAACCTTGGCCGTGAGATTCTCATCCAAAAGAATGTTAGTTGACTTCACGTCCCTGTGGATGATCGGAGGATCTGCCAATTCGTGGAGGTATGCTAGTCCTCTTGCTGATCCTAGAGCCACTCTCAGCCTTCTTTCCAATCCAGCACAATACCGGATCGCCCTAACAACAATGTGCGTAGAGGTCAAGTTTTGTCTTTGTGATTTACTTAATCAGCTAAAAGACCAAATTAATTTTGCAGTACCTGTTAAGCTATCTTTTAGTGATCCGTTGGACATGTACTCGTAGACCAGAATCTGCTCGCCTTGTTCGAAGCAAAAGCCGACAAGCCCAACCAGGTTCTTGTGATGAACTCGAGAAAGCAACTCAATCTCTGTTTTGAATTCGAGACCTCCTTGTGTGGATCCTTGTTGTGCTCTTTTGATCGCCAACATCTGCCCATCTTGAAGCATTCCTTTATACACCTACAGAGAGAAACAGAGGAACGTCAAACCCTGAAAGTGAGCCCTAGTTTCAAGCATCGATCTTTCAAAAACCTACCTTTCCATAACCTCCATAACCCAGCTCACTGCTCACAGAGAAATTGTTCGTGATCTTCTTGATTTCTTCGTAAGAGAACCATCGAGCCCCTTTCAGCTGCGGTGCACCACCGCTGTCTTTTCCACTCGATGCCCATGAAACTGAGAGAATCAAAAGACCATTGTAAAACCTAATAGTTCAATCTTCTACTTTACAGAAATATTTTTGCAGGTGGACCTCAGAGATTCTGCAGGGGACTAATCTAAAATGGTAGTGTTTTTACAACACTTTGGACTTACCAAATGGTCTACTCAAACCGATAGCTTCCTCTGCACGTCTCTTCTGCCACATTGCGTATATTCCTAGCGCAACAAGGCACAGGACCAAAGCGCTGCAACCAGTTATTATCCCAATGACCATCCGAGAGCTCAAGGAATGTCCGTTACCTTCAGCTGCAAAAAATATTTATTATATTGTTAGAGTCCAGTGTCTGAACTTTAAAAACAGGTGTATTATAAGCTTTTTATGTACATGCTACCTGGGAAAGTGTAGGGAGATGCAATGAAGTAGTAAGGTCCAAACAAGGGAGGAGGTTTGTATGTTTGGTTACTCAAGTCAAATCCAATTCTCTGAACTTCAGTTCTGTTAAAATACTTGCCCATAGGTGGGAAAAGGGCCAACTGTATCTGAAGATAATCATCATTGTTGAAGAAAGGGTTTTGTAGAGAGACCGAGCCTGGAGTAAGTCCTAGTTTCACCCACAAGCTCATCTCCAGTGAATGGTATGTGTTCACATTGGACAGGTCTCTGAACATAGGCCCTCGGAAGTATAGTGTGCCTTCATAAGGGTAGGCGCATTCACAGCTCTGAGGGCTAATCTTTTGGTCTGATGGACAAGATTTTCTCCACAGTTAGCAAGACTGGTCGAGTATATTCGTTTGTCTTGTTGCTGCTGAATCTGGCAGTAGTTTGTGTTTGAGAGAGCTGTTGTGCATACAGGGTTTCCTACGAGTCTGCAACAGGAGAGATCTTCTTTAATAGGTTGATATAGACAGTTTGAACTGAAGTAAATATAGGAGGAACGAATCTATTTACATTAATGTATTGGTATATCCAGAGCTAAGTGTTACAGAAGAAATGTCATTGTCTTGCAGATCAACAAGTTGGAGTTGTGGACCTACTGTGTCTCCCAAGCTCAGTGTTCCATTGAATGCGTTCTTTTTCAGTTTCCTGTGCAAATCCAAATCAGTAAGTTGATGATTTTATAAAGCAGTTATCAAACTTCAGTAAAGAGCAAATGCTGAAACTTACACTTGTTGAAGCTGTGGAAACCGAAAGAGTTTATTGGGCAATGGTCCTTGAAGAGATCCATATTCCATCACACTAAATCCAAGAAAATAGTAACAGATTGTGAGAGCTCCATATGCTTGTTTTCTGGTTTGTAAACTGTATCAGAGTTGCACTTACAGTGTAGTCAGTGAAAGTAAGGTTGAGAACCATAGAGGAGACTCTGATGGATCAAATGAGTTATTGCTGAGATCTCTGTAGCAGACATCACATTTAATCAGAACACACATACACATAAATGTAGACAAAGACATTCTATGTTGCTGAGAAATTTACACGTAGTTCATTGACTTCATATCTGACAAATCTGGCAAAGATCCTACAAGCTTGTTGTGAGCTAAGTTCCTGATGAGAGACAGAAACAAAGATGTATACATTCGTTACTGATGCCTACTAAAGATGATCGATCTGGATAAGTTACAACTCTGGTTACACTTACAGTTCAATGATATTTGTGAGATTACTGAGATTCTCTGGAACTTTTCCGGTCAGAGTGTTTCTGTCAAGCCGACTGTTGCAAATCCAAGAGAGACGTTAAATCTTTTGAAGATAGGGAAGAAACATGAAACGAAGGACAAAGAGATGGTGTGTTACTCACAGAACCTCTAGTGTCTGAACGAGTCCTAAAGTGGAAGGTATGCTCCCTGTGAATTGGTTTCCATCGAATAATCTGACATTTGAACATATCTGTTGAGATGAGTAGCCTTAATCTTGGCAGAAGTTTAATATGATTATAGAGTACTTGACATACACATGGATCAGTATCATCTCAGAGCTGAAAAGTTTTGGTGGAATTGTGCCTGAGAGCTGATTCTTGTTGAAATGACTGCAGTTTCAATAACATTTGCATCAGATGAGAGATACTTGAAGCTAAAGAAGATGTCTGCAGAGAAAATAAAAGTACTCACAAGTGTTTGGCTTTTAAAAGAAGATCAAGACCAGGACTAGAGCCTGATGAAATTGGAATGGGTCCTGTCAACTGATTACCCGCAAGATCCAACCAATAAACCTTGGTGAGGTTTCCAAGAGATGCTGGAATTTTACCCGTGAAGTTATTTGAGTTCAAGGCCCTGAGAAAACATGGTGGAAACCAAGTGGCAAGTAGTCTCATCAAACATATGTTGGTTTTAAGGTAAAGTAGAAGACTTAACACGGCAAAATTGCGTCTTTCTTACAAGAAAGATAGATCTTTGAGGTAGCCAATCTCATTTGGGATGCTACCAGTGAAGCCACAGCCAGCAAGGATACTACAAAAAAAAACAATACAACTGTTAGAACAAGAACAAAGAGATCACTTTAAGGATGTTTGCGCAGAAAAGATGTTTACAGGATGTTAAGCTTTTGCAGGTCTCCTAACCGAGAAGTAAGTGAACCCGTGAGACCAGGATTAAACGAAAGGTCCCTGAAACAACACAAAGTCGCCAGGTCAGGTCAGAAAAAAAAAAGTAAAATGAGACGTTCCTCTGTTGTAATTGTCGATGATTCATCAAAAGAGACTGACAAGGATCTTAGTTCAGCTAGTTCTCCAATGTCCCCACTAAGCCTTCCTTTGAGACCCATTGTTGACAAACCCTGCACATTAAAGACTATGCTTGTTAACAAAATAACTAAGAAAACTGCTCTAATATTTCTTCTTTTTCACACATACATAGGTACGAATGACTGAGTGATTAAGGAACACTCACAATGCAGTGATTCTGGAGTTGTTGCAGGAGACACCTTCCCAAGGAGTTCCACAAGGATCCTCAGAACCTCCCCAACTAGGCGGTGTGTTGTCCCATTGATCCATCAAAGAACGCAGCGAGGCCGCTAATAGAAAACAACAAACCGAGTAAGTCACAATCATTTCCACGAACGGATTCAACGCAAGGGAAATGGAAAATTCATCACATACCATCACGAGGGTCAGTGACTGAGGAAGTCATTGAGAAGAAAGTGAACGAGTAAGCAAAACAGATCAATAGCAACCGCGACGTAGCGGTTATGGTGTTGGAAGCCACCATATTGTTCCTCAAGAGACATGAGTTCTTGAAGTTTGATATTTAAGTGAAAATCTTGGAGAAAGAACAAACAGATTAAAGTAGCTTCCTTATGAGACAAGATTCATCAATGTCTCATTGAGAAAAAAATGTAAGTGGGAAGTGTGCCAATAGGAACACGAGTGGCACCAAGAAAAGTAGGTTTCACTCAATTTGCCTTCTCTTCGAAGTCAATTTAACGGTTCATGTGTCTCTTTTACAAAACATTTTAGTTATTAAAACACTTGAGTGTTACATTTCTATATATAAGTACAAAATAATTTCAAATAGGCACTACAAAATTAATATGTAAACTTAGGTTACCGTTAAGCTCTGTTTTCCAATCAAAGCAACCTTCGTTGATCATTATGCTGAGCCTGAGAATCACAAGACAGAGAAGCAGAAGATAGTGGAACCTACCATAAAAAAGTGGGGTCTCGCCAGTGCCCAATAATCCAACCATCTCCATAAACTAATTAAATGCTTTAAACGTAAAAGCCACTTCTTCCACTTTTCAAGAAACTACACATTTTGTCTACATGTAATACAAACTTTAGTTAAATATACAGACAAAGAGTATCCAATAATAGATCCAATTCGTCAACCCAAAAAAAGTTAATAATTCAAAAAAAAAAGTTGTCTATTAGTGAATGATTCTCTGTCTAGTGTCTTACTAACATGTACAATCTCACATGTATGAAATGTATTGAAACAAAAGAACATTATATATTTGCAAAGAACTTCCATGAAAAGAAGAAAAAAAGTTGGATATGAAACAAAAGAACATCGTGATATGAAGTGTTTTTGTCGGCCTTAACATAGAATCCACAAGTCAAAAAAGTCACAACCATTTTCTCCAACTAGTTGATCTAAGCTCACCAGAGAAGAACCTTGGAATGCTCAAGAGACTATTCACCCTCGTCAACCCTTCCAAAGCAGACCATTCCTCATCATCCTGTGCCACCGAAATACACTCCGCAAGTGTCATTGTCATCATCTTCGACTCAACCCCGAAACTCGCAGGGGTTTTGTCTTCTTTAACGGGGACAATCTCGTCATCCTCATTGCTTATACTGTTACTAACACTCCTTATGGGCTCTTCTTTGTGTGAATGCTTCATTACATTGCTTGAAACTTCCACGGCTACTGATGAATCTTGTAGAAAGAGGCAGACTACAGTACAATCATCGTTTTTGGAAGTTGGGTACTTGATTCTCCATGATCGAACCGCTGTGTCCACTAAAGCTCGAGCCGCTGTGCTTCGACTAGGAGCTGAAGCAACTATATCAACAGCTTCTTTGTTTGACAACACATCCCATACCTTTAATACAATTTAGCAACACAACATTTGTCAGCTCTTAAAGATTTGGAAAAAGTTTGCAATTTAGTGGCAAGTAACTGAAGATTTAATTTACCCCATCGCTAGCAAGAATAATGAATTGGTCTTGTTCATTTAGGCGGCGGTAGTTGATGTCTGGAACAGAGATTAATCCGTAGTCTTTGAGACAAAAGTCTCCAAAAGCTCGAGCCATTGCTAAACCAGGTGAATCACTGTTTGGTAACCATACACGAGCTACCTCAGGCTCGTCTTGCAATGCAAAGACTCTTCCTTTACATTTATGGATTCTCCGCTGATTCACCTGAAAGTACATCGAAAGAGAAAGTTGAGAAATTTGCCTCTGGCTTCTCAGGCAGTTTTAAGATCAAGATTTGTGATAAAAGTACCTGGCAGATCCGGTTTTAAGTCTACGGTTAACTGTACATCGAGCAAAGCATTGTCTTCATCTCTTGTGGCAAGAACGGCTCTCGAGTCACCAATATTTCCAACCACCAAATGCTCACCCTAAAAGAAATCACAGAAGTTAATGTGCAATCGTTGAATCGTCTTTGGTTGCAAGCAGATTCAAAGCTGAGAACCTGCTTGATCAAAGTGACTGAAGTTGTTCCGCTGCAGAAGCAATCAATAGTTGGATGCATTTTAAGCTCTTTATCTATCTGCTGACAAGACTTAAGCAACGCATGTTTAAGAGGCAGATACATTTCGGGAAGTTCATCATTGTTCTCATTTGGATTTAGCTCACACCATTGCTCATCCATAGTAGTAACGGACTCAGATTTCTGCACTTCTTCTTCTTCCTCTGTACTTTGGTTTGCAAATCATTCTCCTTCATCACTAACCCGCTTTGTTCCGTATTCAAGGTCATTTTCAATTGAGTTGAGAGTGTGAAGGGCAATGTATCTCGGACTTTCTTGGCAACCATATGACCAAATGGTCCATGTCCATCGAACACACCACAAAACACTGTATCATCTCTCGAGCAAAAGTTCTGGAATTTGAAGTAGTTTTCACAAAAGTTAGAAATTTGTCTTCAGATGTCAACGCAACACTGAAAGAAATAGAAGAATCTAAGGAAGGAAGAGTCCAGCAAACTAGTGGTCCCTGTAGAAACAGGTCAAAGACTCAAGACAACACAAGAACAAACAAACACAGCCATCTCAAATCTTCAAAGTTCTAAGCTTTGTAAATGGTCCCCAGAAAATTGTTATAGTCATGCATCATTCCAAGTTTCTCTCTCTCTTCCTAAGCACTTAGCAACAAAAGAATAATGCAATCATGTTCCGGATCATCCAAGTGGCCTTTCCCCCATACATTTGAACAACACTAAATCGAATGAGGAACACAAATACCCTAACTTGTTCTGGAGTATGATCAAATCCAAATGGGTTGCAAAAAACAGAGTGAAAAGATCAATATTTAGAAAGATATAAAGAAACGAACCTCAAAGACAAGCATGGCGTCTTGGTTAGTCCCTTTCTTGCCTTGCTGAGTGTAAAGACATGCAACCTTACTAGAACCATTGGAAACAAAGCGACCCAAAACCTGTTCGATTTCGCCGCCGCCCATTAAATCTCTCGGCCGCCGCCACCGTCCGGATCCTAACCTCTCATCAGCCGTCTCCGTCGCAGAGGCGGTGGTTGCTGGTTTCTCCTGGTTCTTCCCAGTGGTTCGATCTACTGAATAACACAGACCCATTTCGAAAATGATCCGGAGGAAAAGCTCGAAGCTTTAAAAAAAAAAAAAAATTGTAGAAATGGCCGATTGAAGAAATCTAAGATTTTTCTTGTGTCGGCAAACATTTACGAAACAGTTCCTCGGGGAAAACGGATTAAATTGCTCGGCGAAAAAAGGAGGAGGAGGAGGAGCCAAACGAGAAAAACGAAATCAAGTAAAAAAAAAAAGCTTAAAAGGCTCAAAAATCGAAACTTGGCATCTACAAACTACTTTAGCTTTTGCTAGTACGAGTAGTATACGTTTTTTTAGCTTTAGCTTTAGGGACCTGGTTTTTCAAATCATTTTCTCGGAAAACTGCTAGTTTCTCGGGTAAAAAGACTCTTACTTTTTCCAATTTGCAAGAACTAAAAGGAAAAGAGAGAGGGAGAGAGAGAAAACAGAACCATCACACAATCATCAGTTCAAAATCAGATTCTTGTGAATTTAATTGATTTAGGATTATTTGAAAACAGCGACGTTGCAGAGAGAGACCCACAAAGGCCCAACGTTTACTTACTCCACTTCTGCTTATAGAGAGATTTCTAAAAAAGTTAAAAATTTTGTTAATGCAAAGAAGTAAGTAATTGAGAGAAGGAGAGAGACGAATGTCATCAGACAAAGGTCACAACAGTTTGGTTCCGCACGTGAGATCTTTTTTTTTTTTTTTTGTATTTTTCTTCTTTTCTGAATAATAATTGTGGGAAATTTTTTGGTTCTTGGCTGCATCGTACCCTCCATTAACCCAATTATGCGTTGCCACGTGTCATAAGCTGGAAAGTAATTTGTCGTCTGGTTCGAATTTGATTGTTAATTAATGTGTTAGTTAAGTGTTAAACAATTTTATCAGTCACAGGGTCCCTTCTGCTTTATATTAAAAAACTAAATACTGAAAGCCAGCCAAGTTCGGAAAAAAATAATTAACTCTGATTTGTCTTTCGTTCAAAAATTTGATAATTGAAGTACCCACTTGTGTTAACCTTTGCCACATTTTAAAATCAAACAAATGTTGATAATATCTAGTTCAATTATACTACACTAAAGGTGTTTAATATGCGTTCACGATTGGTTTCCTTTTGGGCTATTGAAATTTTTTAACTATTTTAAATATTTAAAAAAACAAATCTAATTTTAGTATGAATTGTATAGTAATTTCAGTTTATACATGATGAACAAACTAAGTTAATCACATTCTTCACAGAGTTTTTTTTTTTTTTTTTGAACAAACCTTCATAGTATAAAGTATGTATATAATCTAGAATACAGACATAATGTGTATAGATATATGCATACATATGTAGCATTAAGAGAAACAGTTATGACTATAAGGAGAATTCACGGATTGTGTGTTGCCAATGCGACACGACGACAAGTCTTAGTTGTCCCACTGAGTTGGTGAGAGATGCATTCATTCACACGCATCCAACATAATACATTAATTTATCAAATACCTCCTAAGTTTTAATCACCATCTTAAGAGAATGTTTCTCAATAATAACCCGTTTTGTATCAATATTACACAAATCATTACGTAACCATGGTTATAAAAATAGCTTCCATGCTACATAATTCCTTAAACAAACCTAAAAGACTAAAAAACTTCAACAGAAAAGTCATAGTAGGGAACGATGTATTTTATGAATCAAATTACAAAAACACCTGAAAGCAAATCTTACCTTCATTAGATGTATTATCTTATTAAAATACTTATTCTTGATGATGAATCACACTTCTTATACTTGGCCACACATCTTCTCAGGTTTCATTTAGGACATTAAACTGGAGAGTTCGAGAACAGGTTAGTATGAGTTGGGTGGGTCATATATATAGTTCAATGAAAAAGACAGAAGAAAATAATGTTGTGTGAAGCTACTAAATAAAGCTTACTTGGGCGTGTTCGGTTTTGTATTTCTGAAGCTCTTCTTCTGCACATATGAGCCTATGAACACAAAAGAAAAAGAAGAAGGAATGTTGGGTTCAATCTAAAAACCTGAGAGAGCTACACATGGGGATGCTTTCGATAGTTACCCTCCATTGCAGGTCAGTTATTTCGTGGAGCAGTTCTTTCTCTCTTTCGTGAGCTGCTTCAAGCTGTGATTCAACAGAAGAACAGTTTCGTTAAGTACCAATCTTTGAAGGAATGTGATTCAATACATTTCTCCTGCAAACATTTGCATACCAAGGATTTCTCAGTAGGAGGTACAGTAGGCTGTTGCACGTTTCCTTGTTCAACTGCACGTCCGTCTGCATCAGAGAAATAAAGGAGATTCAAATCCCGTGGCAAGGAAAAATTTAATCAGAAGGGCGAATGGAGACAGAAGAAGAGTGAAAGTACCTGTCAACTCTCTGTTGGTGAGTACTTTCATCATATGCAGAATATTATCCTGTTTTTGGATGTTTTCAATCACGTAATGAACTTTCTTATCGTTAAAATGATATTAAATAAATTGATTAAAGTCTAAACAGCAAAAGGCATACCCTTTCCAAAATATTAGTTTGCAGAACTGGATAAACCAGCGGTAAACGTATGAGCTGGTTAAATTTGGTAATGCGACATCAGAGGGAGGTAGAGAAGCAGAGGCATGTTGGCAGAGCACCTAAATAAGCACAAGTAAAAACGTTATTTGTTTTCATTAAAAATTCTTGAGATGAATAGTTGAGGATGATAGACATTTGACTGTTTGTCTGCCGCTGATCAGGCTGACCTCGAAATAATTACAAACCTGCATACTGTGACTCTTTTGCAGGATTGGAGAGGGAACCACCACCTGATGAAGATAAAGTTAACATAGAAAACCTTAAGAAGGTGACTGAAACAAGAAAGCACAATTGTTTCCTCTCAAAACCAAAAGGTAGTTACCTTCTCGATGTCCAGATTTTCAGAAGTTACTTTGAAACGCCCTCTTTGCTGCACAACTGGCGGCTTTGATTTGTCGTCAGTCTCATCTAGGCTTGCTGATACCAAGATGTATTTATTTAATTAGAAAAACCTTGATCCATAGGGATGTTTAGATAGGATTTCAAGTACAAATAAATTCTGTAAATGCTTACCTGCTTTGGGTGGTCTAACAGCCAGCTCTGTTGGTACTTCATCTCCTCCCACTGTAGCATGTGTCCCATTGCAGGTTGAACCATTTTGAAGATGCTCGTGAGTTTTATCACTGGGAATTCACAGATTGCTTTAAATTTAATGTCGCATAGAGAATATATGTATACTCAGTTGATATGAGCTTTCAAGTCAATAAGACTGGCAAACTGAACCAAGAAAAGCTCTTACAATAGCAGTACATGTTAAAGGACTAACCTCTCTCCTTTATGGGGAGCACCGTTTCTATCTGCCAAAACCGAGCTCCCTGCTAGAATCTCTGTTGGTTGATTGGTTTGGATTGATGAGGAATCCATTGATTTCCCATTGACTGCATGCGTACTACCAGCAGTTGTATTGTTTTGAGATAGATCTTCATGACTAGGTGAGGAATAGACGTAACTATCATAACTGGGGCTGGCAAGACTGGAATCATCATCAGATTTATCCCTGACCAACCAAAATATTATTTGTTCAGTTTACTCATCTCTAATCGTTACAGATAGGTAGATAAATAGAGACTACAGAGCGAAAAGTAGCTGATAAACCTTGCGATACTTAGTGTTCGGTGAATTAGGGGTTGGAGATACTTATTTGTTATTTGACCATTTTCCTCCTGCAGAGATGGTTATAAAGAACTTTAAACCTCAACCAAGTAACAAAAGAAGATGAAAACAGGGAAACATTTATGAACTCGAGAAAGATTTTAACAAGAGGACACCTGAATCTCCGAGTGGGTATCCTGTGAATCTAGAGCCTGCAACGAAGTGGCACTTCCCGATAAACTGTCTGATAAGCTACAGTCTATGTCCTGGATCTGATGGAAATAAGAACATCATAATATGAAGTACAGTGAGCTTTACAGTTGGCTACTTTTATGGGTTAGAGGAGATACCAATGAAGCCTGGGCTTTCATATCATCGAGATTGAAATTCCACCCGCTGATACCTCTCTTATATTCATTCTGCATGTTACTACGACAAGAGGTCAAAGGCTAAAATACTTTGCAGAAAATTTGGAACTAGAAACCAAAAGTTAAAAGGATTCTAACAGAGATAAATAAAGCCAAAATTGGAAACTGGAAACACAAACCTGCGACAGTTCTTCCTTCTCTCCATCTGCCATTTTCTCTTGTGCAAGCATATCTTCTTCCTTTTTCTGCATGAAGAAAGCATATTCCCATCAGTTCCCGTCATAAGATGTTGACTGAGCACTATAGCTACTGGCTATCTACTTAGATCTACATATCCAACCTTTATTGCCTGAACACGATTAACAAGATCTGGTAACCCATCCAGAAGTTTTCGTGCAATGTAATCGCTTGATCTTGCTTGCTTGAAAAAGGAATGTTTTAACAACTTTTTTGCAGATGGGCGTTTGGAAGGGTCTTTAACTAGACAACTGGCGATCATCTGCTTGAAAGACTGAAAAATACCAGGAAAATAAGCAGAATTGAGATAAGCATAAGCTTTAAACATTCAGACTAGAATGTGTAGTTTTGACACCAAGAGTATACCCTTGAAAACTTCCTATCTCTTTCATAATCCAGCCCTGGTGGTGCATTTTGCAACGTCATAAGCAGAACCTGAAAAACATATCTGTCTTAGATTGATGCAAAGATTTTGGAGCTGAAATCCAGATATCACAGGCTACGTACGAACCTTCATGGGTGGATATTTAGAGAAAGGAGCGTGACCATGTGCAAGCTCTAGCCCAGTTATACCAAACGACCATATATCAGCCCTAAATAAAATAGATGCTCCACATAAGAAACGCTGTATGAGCAAATAGGATGATAAAACTTTGAATATGAGGCTAAACTAACTTGAAGTCATAACCATGTAGCTGCTCCATGACTTCAGGTGCCATCCTGTGAAAAAATAAGAAACAGTAGGTCATGCACATTAGAACTACATCCAGACAAGTGTTGAAGTCATCCACACACAAGAAAAGTGTTGATGGGGCATGCAGTAGTAGGTACTTACCAGCAAGGTGTTCCAACGAATGTGTTCCTTGTCCGTTGCCTATCACCAGAATCAAAGAGACAGGCAGATACACCAAAGTCTCCCAACTTGACAGCACCTCGAGCACCAAGCAAAATATTACCAGCCTGAGATGAAAACATGAAAATAGAATCACAACGAAGGGAAGGATATTCATAGATGGTCCCAACACTATCGCTTACCAAAATACAAAGTTCAGAGTCACTGATTATAAAAAACCAGTATTCAGAACCACAAGATTCAGAATGTAACATGAAGTGATGAAATCCAGAAAGATAGAATGACTGACTTTGACATCGCGATGAATGTGGCCATGCTGATGGAGATAGTCTAATCCTTTCAAAGCTTCACGCAGTATAGTGGCTATAATAGTCTCCTCAAAACCATCAGGGTATGCAGCTTTTAGTATGTGAAGACAAGAACCACCAGCCATGTAAGGCATGATGACCCACAAATTGTGATCACTAACAAAGGAGCAATGTGATTTCAACACATTGGGATGATCAACAAGCATCATCGTCTGCGCTTCACGAGAAATATTATTCTGCATCCATCAAACAAAACCAAAAAAAAAAGTAATCAGAGCTTATATAGCGAATGCAAGAAGAACAAAGTAAATCAAATCATTGAGAGAGAGAGAGAGAGAGAGAGAGAGAGAGGCAAGAGGAGAGAATCACCAGATCGCAGTTATCGCGTTCAAAGTCAAGAATCTTAATAGCAACGACTTCATTGAAGGGGATGCACAAAGCACGATGCACTAGAGCACTAACACCTTGACCGATCACCTCGTAGAGGGTGTAATGCTCAGGCCCAATCGGATACTTCTTCTTCTCCATTGGTGTAGATCCTTCCTTGGTTTCACTAAAAACCAATTCGCAATATAATAAAACAGGGGAGTGGAGGAGAAAACGCTTTTGGAATCAAACTTATAATTTTTTTTTTAGGGTAGAATCAAAGGTTAACCTGGAATTGAGAGACGAAAACATAAAGACAGCTGGCTCCAGTCGAGTGAATCTGCAGAATAAATTCAGAAACAAAAAAAAAGGAAACAAATTAGAGATTCGGAAAAGAAAAAAAAAACCTAATCTCTCTCTCTCTCTCTCGTCAACAAAAGCCAGCAATTAACTCCTCCCGTAACGATGGAATCAGAAAAAGTAGTAGAGTAATCGTACCGGGAAAATTACGACATCCATGTAAAATAATAAGGAAACAAAATTAATGACAAGAGTGCGAGAAAAGGAAAGAGATAGATATCGTGCTGATGAAGATATTGACTGATGATGATGATGAATGATCTTATTCAATTGGTTTTGTGAACTTTCTATCAAAATTTTCTCGAGAAAACACAAAAACAAAAAAACTATGAAAAGAAAACGAGAGAGAGAGAGAGAGAGAGAGAGAGAAGAAGAAGAGAGTCACAATCGGATCGCCGCTCAAATTGGGAGAGAAGCTTTTTGGGGCTTTTGTGTTAAATTTGGAATCCCGCCACTTTAGGTCTCTTTCTGCTTTTTTTTTTGCCCTTCTTCTCTCCTTCTCTCCTCCTATTTTTTTATATATTTCAGATAATTTTTTTCAGAAAATATTTTGACAAAAGAGAAAATAAAAAACTGACCGTCATTAATCGTTTAACCTAGAATGGATAAGGCTGGTAAACCTATTTATTCTCATAATTCAAAAATATCTTTTTTTCGGAATTAAGTATTCTGGTTTTTAGGCCTTAACCCAACAACGCAAGTCAATTCTACAACTCACTGATTTTAACAGTTTTCAGAATTTGTACCAAACCAACCGGGTTAGCCTTCGGTTTCCCCTGAACCAGATGAATACCGAGACGCTAGGAATTTTTCTAGCTCTCTGAAGTGAAGTCTGAACACCTTTTGATACGCAGGTGAGATGCAAAATTGGTACTAAACCAGTAAGCCATCGGTATTTCTCTAAACCAAATACAACCGGTTTCCATAGTGTGTGTGGTTCAGGTTCACCTTTCAACATCGGAAAATCCGTGATTTGCAATTAATCACAACAAACATAGGATAGAACATGTTGGTTAGGATAAATATCTTTTACACTTTTATGTTTATCCGTCGAGAATCACGTGACCACACTTTTTGTATCTCTGCTTCTTTTACCCATAAATATCTATCTCAAACGCAAAACAACCGCGTAAATCGCAAGAAAACGCAAACGCAAACGGAGAAAGAAAATTCCAGCCAAAAAAAAAAAAAACTAAGTCCCAGAGGGAGAGATCAAATCCCACACATTAATTCTCGGACGATGAAAGAAATATTCAACGTAAGACAAAAGAGCCAAAACTTTTTCCAAGAAGAGAAGGTTAATGTTTTGTGAACTCAGTCTTCAAAATCTCCTGAGTTCTCCAATAGATAGTTAGCTGCCAATTCTTCGTTACGCTCACATGCTAGGAAGGCTTCTATTACTAAGGCTCTATCAAATCCCATTGCCTCTAGCTGTGTTTAGTCAGAGGCCAGAGAGAATATAGATAGTTGACAAGGATTGCAAAGAAAAGAGTGTTAAAATAGTGTTTTATTATAATGGTGATTTTACCCGTTGAATCGCTTCTTGCTCTGCTGGGGTAACATTTACGGCATGTGGCATTTCTTGCTCGGGTTGATCGAACATATCCGCATCCCTGATGGGTTATGTTTTTAAAACTTAGTGACTCAAATTTTAGTAGTTTAGTGAAATATCGATGAGAAGCATAAAATTACATCTGACAGAACCTTAGATTACGATAAATAGATTGGAGAACTTACCCGTCAGATCCCTCATAGGGCTCGTTTACTAACTGAAGAAACTCTGCCTGGTTCTCTTGAATTAGCCTCAGAAGTTGAGGGTTTTGCTTTCCAAGTTCCTGAAGCATGGGCTAACAAAAGCAGCGGTTCCAGCACAAGACTTTCAGAATCAGTGAGAAGTCTTACAAATTACTGGACAAGAATTACGAATATTAGACCGCTCTTACCTGGAGAATTTGAGGGTTGGAATGGACCATGGTGCGTAATTGTTGGAACTAATACAATAGCAGAAACAAGAGAATGAATACATGTATGGAATTTACAAAACTAGAACGAACAGTCAAATCAAAGCATGTTAAGATACATCTCGGTTAATCATCCCCTGCTAAAATGGCTAACAGATAAACAATCCCCGCATAAGTTAATGATATATAGTTCTAAGTTCTAAGCAATCTAGATGCCTTCTTTCATATTCACAATCATGTATGATGAGGAGAGATCCAAATTTTTTTTAAAAAACAATGCAATTTAGAAGAAATGGAGATGAAGTTAGAATAGCAACCTGGTCATTGTTTCTAAGAAATTCAAGCGTCCCAAGATTACCAGATCCAGCAGCAGCAACTGTTTCCTGGGAAAATTAAAACTATAGAGTGAGAAGGTAACTAAATATACCTATCAGTTCTTTTGGATACACGATTATTGCTAAATACCTGAGGGAATAAATCCAAAGGAGATGAGTTAGGTCCTCCAGATGCAGGTGCGACAGGGGCTGCACCGGATCCTGCCAACTGAGCCCCAGGTACAGGCACAGCTACTTCAGCAGTTTCAGGAATTCCCTAATGTATAAAACGATGTCAACAGTTTCATCCTTTAAACTCTTAGAAAATAAGGTTACAGAGAGGAGCCATACGGAATACAAATAATCCACTGCTCTCTCAGGGTTGTTGTAAGCTGCACGAAGTGCACGAGTAACTGTTTCTTTGTCCCAGCTTCCGCCTCCCATTTCCATTATCTGTTGGACCATTAGCTCAAGACTACTGCCACTAACCAATGTTGACGCAGATTGTCCATAGGTGTCGTCAGTTGGTGCCCTGCCACATACCATTCAACTGTGGAGATTATATAGTGTATCAATGAAATCCAGAACAAATAAGTTATACAACATATACTAAAGGTCAAACATAGAAGCTTTCGGAAAACCATAAAAGGAGCAGTCAATAAAAGGAAAGGAGAGAAAATGACTCTTTTCAAGAGAAGCTCATTTTCAATAATAAAACTTACCCTGGATGTTCTTGAGCAGGAATAAGTGAAGCAGGCACGGCTGTAGACTGGGATGTAGATGGTGCTGCAGGCTGCTTGTCCAATACGAGCTTTATATTAAATAACCAGTGGAAGGAGCTGCTCATCACACATTTGCATAAGTAAATATATGCAAGAAAGTTACCTTAGCCAAAGATGTAGTAGACGAGGTAGAGGAAGCAGGCTGTGAGATAGAAGCAGGTTTTTACACTGACAATTATCAGACTAAACCAGTCATATAATAAAATAAAAGAAATAAATAAGCTACCTGAGCCGAAGACTGACCAGCTGAACCTGCCGTTTTGCTCTAGAATTCATCAATAAGCAAAGGCGAAGATAATGTCAGTGCCATGACAAGCTACATTTGTTTCATAGAAACGGGGAAATCATGAAAGATACATACATCTAGCAACATTTCCTAGGACATTCATTAGCTTTTATACTTGTCGAAGGGAGTCCCAATCAAGACCCGAATAACCAACAATTACAAATCTTCTCTTAGTTTTATGATTTAAGCTACCACTAAAATGATTTTATTTGTTGATTTTTTTGAATATAGGTACCTTGCTAAGCATAACGACGAGGAAACCTTCCTCGGTAACCTTGTTCTCAATTAAGCTAGTTTCATCCTTCAAAACTTTTCCATTGTGAATCAACAATTGCTGGCCACAAGGATAATTGTCTTTGCCTTGTGAATCCTCTATATTCTTCTTCACCGCCATTATCTTATTAAAAACAACAACCCCGGATTTTAATGATTTGAAAAGTAACACACAAACCAATTTGACGAAACCAAGATTGGATTCGCGAGTCATCAAACAAAATTGAGCAGTTAACAAAACACTTGAGAGAAACACAAAATTTGATCACCAAATAACTCAAAATTGTGGATCTGAAGCTCTTTAAGGTGAGATACCCTACTTTTATTAATAATCTCCTAGGCACAAAAAAACTACGCATAAAGAAAGTAGTGAAGAAGAGGACTAACCGTATCGGAGGGTAGAACCCTAATTTCAAAATGATTACCCTTGAGAGTCTTAACGGTGAGCTTCATATCGTCGGAAAAGATGAAATCAACGGCGGAGATAGAAGGAGAGAGAGACCTAAATTAAAGAGATCGAGGGGCGACGCTAAAGCCGACCGTAGTTAAACAAACAGTCTCTCCATCAACGGGAGCGTTTTGGATTTTAAACGCGGCAAGAGATCTACCCATGTGCACTCCACGTGACACATTTTATCTCCAATTTTTTTTTAAGTTCTCCCAGAGAAAGGGTATTAATTGAGAAGAATCATGCCGTACCTAAACGGGCCAAACAAATATAAAGCTCATTAATAGCCCAATAAGGCCCACTCACTTTACTAATTAGACCAAACTCTAAACAAACTCTGATTAGGGAGGGTTATTTGTTGTCGGTATTTTAGCAATCAATAATATTCTTTAAGATACTTTGACATTTATAAATCAGAGCAATTATTAATTATCAGTAAACGGTAGTCATGTAATGTCGGTCGAAGACTTAGAAGCCAGCTAGAATCAGTACATAACAAATAACAACTCCCACATCATCGATCTCTCTCATTCAAAGCAACTTTAAAGTACTTTAAAACACAAGCAAAGTAGTAAGTGGGAAAATAACAACTCAATTCCTCAGACCAAACCCAACAGTCAGTCAACAATTGCAATTCTCTCTTTTTTGTCAACAAAATCTTAAAAAATCCTAAATTTGCGGTGTAAATGTAACGGACTGTGTTCTTAGAAGAACCCCGCGATTACCGGCGAATCGGCTCCTTACTCTATTAGCCGTAAAAGTAACTCCACGCAGACGAGATCTACGACGATTTGGCCACTCCGCGGAAGAAATATATTTTGACAGCTGAAAAACAAAAAAGGAAAGATTTTTCCAGAAAATTTAGGTCTTTTTGTTTTTTTTTTTTACTTTTGAGGGTCGACGGAGCTGGAATCAGCTATTCATTCTTATTCTCCAGATCCATAATCGTTTCTGTCTCACACGGTTCGTTATCTCTTTCCCTGATTCCATCTGTTTCCTTTTTTTTTTTTTTGCCTTCTTGTTCTGAGTTTTTTTTTTTCGTATATTAGTTCGATTTTTCTCTATATTCTTCGTGTTGTGATAAATGGATGATTACGATTTACTAAGCTTGTTTTGTAATGCCGAATGAAACATTAATCTCGTCTTCAAAATTGTTAGCCTCGTCGGCACAGATCAGAAATTCTCAAGGAATTGGTTTTTGAGAAAATTGGCATTAGTTTTGTATATTGATGGCAAAATTTACAATTTACATCAACCCAAGAAGCTTCTGGTTTTTGTTTGTGCTGTTATGTAATATGATGAATTCTAACTCATTTGTCACCCATTTCAGGCCGGTGTTAAGGTAGTAAGATCGGTCTTTTTATAAGCTATGGTTCTTGATGGGATTGCATCATCACCATTACGGAGGCCACATGCGCTAAAGAAGCAATGGGATGACTTGGGTAGCTACTCTACTGTTGTTCAGAGGCATCGTTTCCTTTTGACTGCTATGCTTCTTTTGGCCTTCCTCTGCACCATTTATATCTACTTTGCCGTCACACTAGGCGCTAGGCCCTTGTCCTGTTCTGGGATGGCTGGTAAGGAGAAGGCAATTTGTCAAATGGAACACGTCCAAGCCAGTTTCTCCAAAGGAAAACTTAAATTCTTGTAGAGTCTCAGCCTAAGCTGATTGATTTATAAACATCATTTGTCTCTCTGTTGCAATGTCTGTCTGTGTAAACGGCCTAGAGAATCTACTCTTACCTTATTCTACTGGGATTATGTCCCAAGATTCACAATTATTGTACAAATCTGAATCTTCTGTAATGGGAATATATGCTACAAGTTTTTGAGAATTGTCTTTTTTTCTTTGTCATCATTATCTTGGATTGATGCAGGATATGACATTGAAAAGGGAAACAAATGAACAACACACTTTATACATTTGCAGTGTTTCAGGTTTCATCATCACCATGTTTGTCGAGGAACCAGTGGTTCAACATCTAACTTGGGAGATAAATCAAAGAGGGAAGCTGGAGGAGTCATGTTGACGCTCCATGAATCATCCATGATGATTTCCATGGCAGTTTCTTCTTCTTCTTCTTCCTCCTCTTCGATATGTACCTTTAAGTCTTCAGGAGATGAACGGATCCTCTCAAGCTCAATCGAAACCTCTCTCATATTTGGCCGTTTCTTCCCTTTTAGACTTAAACACCTTCTGGCAAGTTTTGCCACTGCCAACACATGTTCCAACTTGCAATCTTCTTTGATCCGAGAATCAGCAATATCAAGAACTCTGTTCTGTTTCATGGCCTCAATGAAATGAGACGCAAGTCCTCTGTTTTCTTCAGGCCGCATTACAGAAAACGGTTTTTCTCCAGCAATGAGCTCAACCAAGACGACCCCAAAACTATAAACATCACTCTTATCCGTAAACTGGCTAGTTTGAAAGTACTCTGGATCCAAGTATCCAAAAGTACCTGCAACTAGAGTTGTCAAGTGAGTTTGGTCTACGTTTATAGATCTCGAGGTCCCGAAATCTGATACCTTGGCTCTATACTTCTCATCCAAAAGTATGTTTGTGGTCTTGACATCTCTGTGATAGACCTGAGTTGATGCAGCCGAGTGTAAGTAAGCAAGTGCTCCTGCAATCTCAACAGCGATGCGCAATCGTACATCCCAAGTCATTGTGTAATCATCAGAATCATCGTGAAGCCGCTTGAATAGGTCTCCATTTGGAATATGCTCATAAACCAAGATAGGGACCTCTGTTTCGAGACAACACCCCATGAGTTTGACAACGTTTCTATGGTTAACCTGCGAGAGAACACCAACTTCATTGATGAACTCCTCAACTTTGTCTTCATCCAAAACCTTAGACCTTTTCACAGCTAATAATTCGTCCATCTACCAACATTCCTTTGTAGACAGTGCCTTGACCTCCTTGCCCAAGAACCCTGTTCTGGTTGAAGTTATCCGTCGCTTTCTCCAGCTCTTTTGAGCTAAATATCTTCGTTTGTAGTCAACTGTTGTTTCAACAACAAGCCTCCATTACGTCTAAAGAGCATCCTCTTTCGGATAATCTTCCTTCTCTTCTTAATGAATTTGATCAATCCCCATATCCCGAGAACCAAGAACAACAGTGCCAAACCTAGAACAAGACCTGCACAACAACGAAAAGAACTTATAAAGATCACTCCTTTTTTTGCTCTGTTATAAGGCTTTAGAATTTGGAAAAAGAAAACTCCATTGATTCACCTTGAATCACAGGCTTGATCTTCTCTGCTTCTTTGGGCTCGCACCTCCACGATCCAGGAACATTCCCACAAGTTTGCTCTCCACAGCTGTCTCGTCCTTTTCCTTCCTCACATTCATCAATGTCTTAGACACAAGAAAACAAAAAGCTGAATCATATTCAACAGAGCCGTGATCATACGTTATCTAAAACCTCATTGAAGGCAATTAGACGAAGAGAAACCTATAAATCTTACCAATACATCCACCAGGAAGATATGGATTCCCTCTGTAACCAATGTCATTGCAGTAACAGTTGCTGTAACCAAACCCAGAGAAGTAACCATACTCACAAACACAGCTTGGTGCACTCGTGTAAATCCTAGTTTCCGTTAAATTCACACAACCCACTGGTTTCGTCAACCGAGAATCCGATGTATCAAAGTACCAACCAAGCTCAATCACAGTAAACCCATTAGTATAAAACTGCTCCGGCTCTGTAACATTCGCCGGAGAGTAAGTCTCGTTCGTCAAGAAAGCAACTTTACAGTCACCACCGGAGCTTTCTAGGTTGACGCCGATAACTTGTGGTCTATCCGCCTGAATCTTCGCTTGACAACATCTGTAACCACCGCAGATCTTGTCTGAGTCTAGACGACTCTTGTTTCCGTCGCAGCTTGGATTCGCATCCTGTGATCTGAGATTCGATGTCTGTAATCAATGCTCTGGTGTCACAACCAACTGAGACGAGACGATTCGAGTCGGTGATGAAAAAGGGGCTTCCTTTACCGGTGAGGTTTAAAGGAAGAGGCTTTACGGGTCCTTGAGAACAGCCGGAAGAAGTCACCGGAGATTTGACGTGTACAACTCCGTGGGTACTGTCGATGCTATTTCGAGGAGTGATGCTAACTAACTCTCTGTTGATCTTAGAGAGGAACGGAGCTATGGTTTTACTTGTACCGGAGGAGGTGGTGGTGTTACAGACAACCTCGTACCAGTCGTTGAGATAACAGTCTCTTCGTCCGATTCCAAAAGGGAAAGGAATCGAGATTCCTCCACAGATTCGATCACATGAAGTTGGAGATGGAGGCTGAGCTGTCGTTATCAAAGGGCCGCCATTGATGAACAGAGTTAGGCAAGAGAGTAGAACACAGAGAAAAAGTCTCCCTCTCTTCATTCTTTTTTGGTTTTTTTGGTAATGATTGTTGAGCCGCCTCGTGGGACAACGAACAAAATTTTGGTCAACTCATTTGTTCAAATCAATTTTATAATTTCATAATTTTTGAATACGATTTAACTATCATTTTCTTTTCCAGATGATATACCAAATTATTATATAGATTATTAATATTAGGAATATGACTATTCACCGAAAAAACGCAAATCATTCATGTGTAACATCATGCAATCAAAAAGTTGACTATCTTACCATAATTTTCATATTGAATAATTTAGAAAACAATGTCGACGGTTTTATGTTTTGGACAACTTTATCTATACAAATGCAATGCAGATAACAAAAACTTCAGTAAATTCTGTAATATTTGCCAAAATATTTAAACAGACTATGAACTTAATTTTGAAGTTTACAGTACAAATTAAAGTGGTTACAAACAGATCCGTTAATTAACACAACTTGACGAGTGAGTGACCTTTATAAAAATACATTCACAGGTAAAGACCAAGACCGAATGTAAAAGCAAAGACGTGAGGTAACAAATTCGTTTGCATGATTAATATTTTACAGCGTCTGAAGAGGAAACAATGGTGCAACATCTGACCACGACGAAGATGATGTAGCAATATTGCTGTATTGAGATGATGAGGCCGCAACAGTATCATAGTTTCTCGACTCTACCTCTTTGTTAACTTGCACCAAATTTTCTTCTTTCTCTTCTTCGTTTTCGCAAACATACTCATATGGCAGCTTAGCTCCAGGACAATAACAAATCTTCTCCAACTCCATCGATACTTCTCTCATACTTGGTCGTTTCCTTCCCTTCATATTCAAACGCTTTGTTGCAATTTTTGCTGCTGCTATCACTTGATTAATCTTACAACCATTTTTTATTCGAGCATCAATAATGTCAGAGAGTTTGTTCTCTTTCACTGCAAGCGTAAAATAAGTTGAGAGAGTCCTATTTGCTTGAGATCGCATAAAAGAAATAGATTTTTCTCCGGTGATTAGCTCCGCTAGCACGACTCCGAAGCTATACACATCACTTTTGTCTGTGAATTGGCTCGATTGGAAATACTCTGGATCCATATATCCCACCGTGCCTGAAACTACTGTCGTGAGGTGGGTATGATCCACGGTCACTGTTCTTGAAGTGCCAAAATCAGACACTTTGGCTCGATATTTCTCATCTAACATTATGTTTGTAGATTTGATGTCTCTATGATAGATTGGAGATGATGCAGCTGAGTGCAAGTAAGATAGAGCTCCAGCAATATCTAAAGCAATGCGAAGACGCACTTCCCAAGTAGTCATCGTGTAATCATCAGAATCATCATGAAGATGCTCAAAAAGATTACCATTAGGAATGAATTCGTAGACGAGAATAGGGACATCTGTCTCAAGGCAACACCCCAAGAGTTTTACGATGTTCCTGTGATTGATTTGTGAGAGAATGACAACCTCGTTGATGAACTCTTCTAGTTTGTCTTCGTCAACAACTTTGGATTTCTTCACTGCTACGATTCTGCCGTCGGCAAGCATTCCCTTGTACACTGTACCTTGACCTCCTTCGCCTAGTATTCTGTTTAAGCTAAAGTTTTCGGTGGCTTTTTCCAACTCTTTTGAGTTGAACACTCTTGTATTGTCGACGTTGCCTTCGGTTGAAATCAATTGTTGTTGCAACAATAAACCCCCATTACGCTTAAAGAATTTCTTCTTTCGGTTTAACCTCCTTTGCCTTCTAATAAATTTGTATAACAAATATATTCCACCAACGAAGATCAATGAGCCGAAACTCGTGCCAATCCCTACAAGTCCACAAAAGAAAAATGAATTACAATATACACTATTATTATATAAAAAAAACCTTCAGATGTATGCGAAAGTAGTTGAGATAGAAATTTGCATGATTTACCTATAGCAAGTGGTCGATTATTTGTGTTCGAACACCTATAACCTCCGTGCAAATTGACACACTTGCCTCCCGGACAGACGTGTTCTTCTCCAACAATGCCTTTTAGGCATTCATTAATATCTGTTTAAAAACAAAAATAAATGAAAATGTTATTAAACAGTGATCGCACTTGATATAGAAAACTAGGATAAGAATATAGATCTATAAGCACAATAACTTAATTAATTATATACCTTTGCATTCGCCAGGTACATATGGGTTGCCTTCGTAACCACGAGAGCAAAAACATGTTGCATAGGCATAGCTTGAAAATATAGAGTCGCAAAGGCAACCTATTCCGTATTCCTGACCGTAATATTTTCGAATTTGGTACTGGTCTACACTTACGCATCCCAGAGAGCCTATGAACGACGAATGATTTGCCGTATGGATGAACCATCGTAGGTCAACCGTAACATATCCTTTAGCATAAAGGCTCTGCGGGTCAGATCCATTTGACAAAAAGTATTCCTGGTCAGTTAAGAATGCCACTTTGCATCCCCTCGATAGCGTGTTGTTATCATCTATTTCCACACCAACAATCTGTTGATACATATCGGGCATGCTTGCCTTGCAGCATCCAATACCGAGGCAGCTTGTATCATTCATAATGGAGATTTTATTACAAAACTCGGACCCGCGATACTCGCGATTCCTATTATTACAGTAGACTCCCGCGAGATAATCATTTATCGGCATATGTTGTTTTGTGCTGCAAGTAGACTGGCACCCCACAATGCTTGGCTCGACATTTGTCAACGATGCCGTGTTGTTGCAGCCAACCGCTATGAGCACATTATTATCGCCAACGTAAAAAGGGTAACCTGTCAAATTCAAAAGTGATCCAATGCCAAGCTCTTCTCCGCCACTTGAGCATCCCTTTGAAGTTATAGGGTTTTTTACGCGAATTGATCCGTACCCTAAATCAGAGAAGTGGCGAGACATATCCGAAAAAGAGATACTCACAACTTCCTTGTTAATTATGGAAAGAAAAGGAACAGAGTTGTTAACACATATAATTTCGTACCATTTCACGAGATAGCAACCCTTTCCGATTCCAAATGGGTAGGGGATGTTGACTCTTCCACATTCCTCAGGACAAGAGCGAACAACGGTGAGATCGAGGATGAGCAGGAGATACAAGAGCATCAAAAGGGAGCAACTATTTTTAGAGCTCATGTCTACGATCTGCTCAAGAAAAAAACTAAAAGCAGAGACGGGTTTTGTAATGACGAGCAGAGGAGAAAGGTTGTGTTTAATTAGTTGCCTAGTTGGTCACAGCAATAAGTAGTCTTCTTCGTCTTTGAATTTTCGCTTCTTTGTTTTACGCTCAAATCAATAGTCTTATTTTTGTAGGCCTACTGAAAGCATGTCAGTGACGTGCATCCTCCATGTTTGAATTTCAGTATTTGATTCGCCTCCGTTAATTTACGAGAAAAGAAAAATATACATTAAGATTCTTGCATGCTATTGCAAGATATTTTCGGGAACATTGACTGGTTTAGGTCGCGAGGTTGAAAACGTGGATATAGCTGTCACAATCCATTATGGATAAAAACGTGGCTGATAAAATGTAGGAACCATAGGAAATTAAAAGTCTTTTTTTTTGTCAGGTTATGAAAAGTTTAGTTAAGAGATTTGTATGAGTAAAATGTTTTTCAATGATTTTTTTTTTTTTTTTTGGTAGTAATATTTTTCAATGATTAGTATATGCTTTGGACATGAATACATACTGACATAATACATATGTGAGAACCATGTGCAGCGAACAAAAACTTGTGAAATATACGTTAATTCTCTAGTAATTATTGCCAAAAAAAAATTATACGATCAAAATATGAATCTATTCATTCAAAACAAATCGAGAGATTAAGATCACACGTTTAGTGTTTTCAATTAAGTTATTCTCAGTTTTCAGTCAAAACAAGGATGCATATAATGTACCAAGGACTTTTTTTTGTTTCAATATAATTTAACATTCATTATAAAAATAAATATATATAAGTACTCTTACGTTTTCTGTTCGGAAGTCTATAATACAGAGTGGATTATACAAACGAGATCTATCACTATACACCTGACAACATTTATAGAAATAATTATAACAAACAAAAAACAACTGAACGTAAAAGCAGAGACTATACAGTCATCTGCGAGGTTGGGGTTTTACGTGTCTGACAAGAAAACAATGGTTCAACATCTGACCACGATGAAGATGATGCAGCAACGTTGTGTTGCGACGCTGGTGCGGTAAAATTCACGTTTTTCCCTGATGCTACCCGTATTTTCAATTCCAAGGCTTCTTTCCTCTTTCTGATCTTCCTCGTTTTCACTAACATACACAAGTGGTTGCATGTCTCGAGGAGACGAACGAATCATTTCCAATTCCATAGACACTTGCCTCATGCTTGGTCGTTTTTTCCTCTTCAGATTCAGACACCTTCTTGCAACTTGTGCTACCGCCATGACTTGCTCCAGCTTGCAGTCATCTCTTATTCGGGCATCGATGATATCTACGACTTTGTTTTCCTTCACTGAAATATTGAAATAAGTTGCCAGTGTTCTGTTTTCTTGAGGTCGGGTGAAAGAAATTGGTTTTTTCTCCTGTGATGAGCTCCACCAACACAACTCCGAAGCTGTAGACATCACTCTTATCAGTGAATTGACTTGACTGAAAATATTCGGGATCTAGATATCCCGCAGTACCTGAAACAAGTGTTGTAAGATGGGTATGATCCTCAGTTACGGTTCTTGAAGTACCAAAATCGGACACCTTAACTCGATATTTCTCGTCCAACATTATGTTTGTAGATTTGATGTCTCTGTGATAAATGGGAGCCGATGCGGCTGAGTGTAGGTATGAAAGAGCTCCTGCAATCTCTATAGCCATACCCAAACGCACTTCCCAAGTGGCCATCGTGTAATCAGATGATTCGTCATGGAGATGCTCGAAAAGATTCCCATTGGAAATAAAACTCGTACACTAGAAGAGGCACTTCGTCTCAAGGCAACATCCTAAGAGCTTCACGATGTTTCTGTGGTTGATATGCGAAAGAATGACGACCTCGTTTATGAATTCTCCTAACTTGTCTTCGTCCACGACTGTAGATTTTTTTACTGCCACAATGCTACCATCGACTAACATACCCTTGTACACTGTACCTTGACCACCTTGTCCAAGAACTCTGTTTTCACTGAAGTTTTCGGTAGCTTTCTCCAGCTCCCTCGAAGTAAAATACTTTTGTCCTCTCCACGGTGTCTTCCGTTGAGGTTAGCTGTTGTTGCAACAATAGACCTCCATTACGTCTGAAGAAATTCTTTTTGCGATTGATGCGCTTTCGCCTTCTAATAAACATGTATAACCACACACATCCTCCAAGTAACATCAACACGCCTACAACAATAAGGAGTACCCCGACTGCAAATCACATAAGAAGAGTTAAAAAAATCACCCGAGATTAGTAAATAACAATATATATTATTAAATAACTGCAGGTGACCTACATATATTAAGCGAAGCTAGACCAAAACGATAGTAGTGGCAACGATGGCCTCCTTTGGAATTCTCACAAGGGTATCCCCCACAGTATATAGGATCCCTTCACTATTGTACTCTTTGCATTCGTTGATATCTAAATAAGTATAAATAACAAAATTAAAGAGATGCAATCTTAGTTATATAATTTGAAAAAAGGGAACAGGGGGAAACAAAAAAGATGAACATTAATGTTAGATCATGACAAAAGAAAAGTTCCTTAATTACCTTTGCATCCATCCAAGAGGTAGGGATTACCTCTATAACCCTCTGTGCACCAACAACTTGCATAAATGATACCAAAGTCAGTTTTATTGTGGCATGTGCAGCTTGTATTTGAGAGGATAAAACTTCACCAGTGTACTGTAACTTATTCTGGCTGCAGCCTAAGGAGGTAATGAGTGAAGCATTCGTAGTTCGGAAGGACCATTCAACCTCTAAGGAAGCATACTGTTTAGCATGTAACCACTGCGAATTTCGCTGGCCGGTCGAATTCAAAAGCAATCCAAATGCTTGTTTATTGCTGGAAGTAACAGGGCTTTTGATGTGAAGTGACGCATGTGACACGGACATATCATAATATTGTCTAGGGAGAGAGATTTCTACAACCTCTTTGCTGCTAACAGAAAGGAATGGAATCTCCTCTCCGGAAACAGTTTTGCATTCAATCTCGTAGCCTTTGTCGAGGTAGCAACCCTTTTCGATTCCAAATGGGTACGGGATCTCGATTTCTCCACAGTAGTTTTTACAATATTCCAAAGAAGTGAGAGCAGCTGAATCAAAGATCAACAAAAGTAGCATAGAGAAGAGAATCAAAAGAGAACAACTTTTACTAGAGCTCATGTTTATGTTTGTGAACTGCTCAAGAAAAAATTTCTTCGTATTACTTACTATTTGTAAGGTAAATAGTTGCGTTTTGCCAAATATATATCTCCCAATTAATCAAATAAGTTGTAAGGTGTAGAAAGTTACACGCCAAACACAACATAGAGAACATAGAAACAAGCCATAACACCCTACTTTTTTTCCTTACCTAAATCGACCCAGCCTTTATTTTGGTTAGGTTTACGTACGTAGAACATAGAAGAAACATGTCACATGAGTGAGTACCTTTGAATCTCACCCCATTATTGTACTAGTGCCTAGTGGAAGTGTGCCCAAAAGTCTCCGGAGATAGAAATGCCCACAAGTTGAATTTGCATTTCTCATCTGTTTTTGCGGTGTTAACATAACAAAATACACTTCTTCTATTACACTATAGATAAAAATTGGCTCAGCTTGCCTCGGCTAGCACGACCGACTGCACGAGTATGTCACAAAATCTTCTAAATGGGCAAATCAAAATCTAATCCTAATGAACATGTGGCTAGAAGATGATCCAAAAACCTTTTTGATAAAATCGTTTTCACCTGTCATTACCAATGTGCCTAGGATTATAATTAAAAATAGCTGCTGACATATTCATATGTCTCTATAACATTAATAACTAAAGTTAAATTGCTAATTGCATGAATATGAATAATCGGGTTGATCATCTCTTGACCCCTCGGAAAGTGTTTTAGAGGTGTCAATTTGAAGAGGGGTCCGGTTCAGTCAGTGAAGCCAAAAAAAGTAAGCAAAGCTCCCCTCCTTGTTTTTTTTTTGACGGACATTTATAATCTCTTCTATATAAATTGGGCACTTTTTTCACCAGTTTACGCCAGAGTCACGGAGAGAGAGAGAGAGAGCTATGGCGGAGGAGCACTTTGACGTTCTGACTAATCCGGTGAGAAGACCGGTGTGTCCAAACCCAGGCATGTTTACTGTTCATGTAATTTTCCCTTTCTTGTTTTCCATGGAAAGTGCCCAGAAGTCGGATTCGTGCATTCAGATATGATTTGGATTGAATCAAACTCTTGTTTTTACATTGAAATTTTAAGTCTTTGTTAGAAAGAGTCGGCCTTTTTTTTTTAGGTCAGTCTGAGTAATTTCACAATCCGATTTTGGGTATTAAGCCGACGCTGATGATATTTGGGACTGTGTTCTTTGATCAATGCCCTTTCGTTGTTAACCTCAGTTCTTCCTTGTAGGGGAGCGATTCACCGAGACGGAGATTACCATCGTGCAGTTCATGTCTGGATCTTTGTGGAGAGCACTCAAGAACTACTTCTCCAACTCAGAGCTGATGACAAAGATTCATGGCCTGGTCAATGGGACATTTCAAGTGCTGGCCATATTACAGCTGGTGATCCATCACTTATATCGGCCCAGTAAGTAAAGCTGATTCTGCATTCTGCTTCTACTTCTTCTATCCTTTTCACTAAAGTTGGCTGTCCCAATTGTGTAGGCGAGAGCTCCAGGAAGAGCTAGGTGTTAAACTCCCAAAGGATGCATTTGAAAAGATTTTCGTCTTTCTCCAAGAATGGTGTGTAGTGTACATTCGATTTCTTGGCCTATGTCTCTCTGTCTTTTAAATCTTTTGTTTCAAGACTCGGTTTGTTGTTGAAAGTGATTAGCGTGATTGATATGCGCTGTGACTTTTTACTCTTGAGTTTCACGGAGATCCTTATCAGACAATGTGTTGCTTTTCTTTTGTGTGCTTTTACAGTGTCACAGACGGTGGGAAATTCATAAATAATGAGTTCAATGATGTGTATCTTGTTACAATTCTGCATCCAATTCCATTAGAAGCCTTTACACTTCAAGTAAGAATTTTTCTTCTCCGGCACTGTAAGTTTAAGTACTATACGCTACTTAAACTGTCCAATCTCCTTTTTCTGGTTTATATTAGGTAGAGGAAGTCTCTGCTGTAAAATACATACCTTACGAGGAGTACAGAAACGTTCTGGCTAAGGAAGATCCTGCTTATGTGCCATATGATGTAAATGGAGAGTATGGAAAACTGTTTGACATAATCAGACAGAGGTACATTATCACTTATTGGTCTTTTCCAAGTTTTTTCTTTTTCATTTTTGCTCATCTCTGATATATTCCATGATATAGAAGAAAACATAATAAGATTTTTGTGTGACATATCCATTGCTAAGCTACTGGTTTTATATGGAAATGTCTATCTTACATAGAGTGTTTCTTTTGAGTTTGCTGAAGGTGCCAAGTGAACAATGAGGCGCGTAGTTTATCTCTGCAAAAGCAACTTCAGAGATACTCTCCTGTCACCCTCGAAGCAAAGGTATTAATTTGTCACATATGTTATTGTGACTTCTTTGTTTCATATTACCAAATAAATTGTATTGTTTCAGTCCATGAATTTTTTTTGCATTTTGACACTTTTCATTTATATGCAGTTGACAGAACTCTCTGAAGCAGATCAGAAAGCGTTGGGGCTGATTGTGAAGGCTGCAAAAATTATGGACGATATATTTTATGAGCAGGTTGTGTGGATCTGTAATCCGAATTTTCTTTTCTTTGTTTGGCTGTGGGAATGAAATCTCATGATTGATCTTAAACTAAATTTGATAACTTATCCTTAACCAGGTTTGGAACAGCAATCCAGCTCTAAGAGATTGGCTGAAGGATCATGCCGATGCATCAGAACTGGACAAATTGAAATGGGAATACTTCCTGATCAACAAAAGTCCATGGTGATTATTATCAAACTGGCTTTGTTCTAACATCTAAATTCTTGGAAAGGGTTGGGATTCATCAACGGAACTTGTGCAGAATTTAGTAATTTGTTAATTAAAAGTTGCAAAAGATGTTGTCCTGACAACATATTGTATCTTGTGTGTCAACGTCATTACGATTAGGAGAGAACAGTCCAAGAAATTGATGTTTCGTTTATTATTTGCAGGTCGTCTCTTGATGAAAATGAAGCATTCTTGAGTACAGCAGATTCAGCTGTTAAGTTGCTTCCTGAAGCAACAAAATCCATTGCTGGCTGGAAGGGTCTTGAATATAGAGCAGCCTTTCCAGTGACTAAACCACCTGGTTCAAATTTCTATCCTCCCGATATGGATAAAACGGTAGACATATTTAATGTTTCTTTTCCATTTTTTCGTCTGATTCCATACCCGTTGTAAGAAATGTGTTTCCTATATCTATAGGAGTTCACCTTATGGCTCAATGGTCTTACGGAAGAGCAAAAGCATGCTGCAACAGGATTTTTTAGTGTTATAAGAAGGCGAAGTGAAGCTAATCTAGATGCTCCTCTAGCTGATCATCTTGCCAGCAGCACAAAGAAGAAACCAGACTCTAATTCCGATCTATATAGTATTCCTTATTCAGAAATTTACCGACCTTTCCTTACGAAAGCTTCTGAACTTTTGCACAAAGCTGGGGGCTTGGTCAGTTCGCAAAGGTATATTCCATACAGTTTCTTACTTTTACCATATAAAATGTATTATCCCGTTCGAGTGGCTTAGTATATATTGAAGTTCTTAACTACTATGATTTCCCATAGTTTGAAGAAGCTGCTGCACAGCAAAGCTGAAGCCTTCCTTTCAAATGAATACTATGAGTCAGACATCGCATGGATGGACTTGGTAACTCTCTCTGTCTATTTTAATAGCCCACAATTTCGCGTTACAATTATTATCAGTCTTGCACTATGATATTGAGTCTCTTTGCTTCGTCTTATCATACTTTGTAGGATTCAAAGTTGGATATCACCATAGGTCCATATGAGACGTACGAGGATGAAATCTTTGGGTACAAGGTAAGAATTTACATAACTTGTGCTTTTGCAGTGATGTTCTTATGTTGATGCTCGCAATCCTCAGCTTTTCACTTGTACATTAACTTTCATGAAATGCCACTCTATTTTACCATTTAGTTTCAAATATGATTGGTTCGTTGCATTCTATTTCTCTCTAATCTGTATCTGTTTTTCATCTAAGGCTACCTTTGAAACCTTCATCGGTATTCGAGATGATAAAGCCACAGCTGATCTGAAACTCTTTGGTGACAATCTCAAGGTACTGTTCTTTTCGCAGCTGCGTCAATCAAAGTTGCATTTGTTCACGTTTTCTATTTTCTTTTTCTAATATCGTTTTCTTTTTCTACTTCTCGGTAGCTTTTGGAAGATAATCTCCCACTTGACAGTGTATACAAATCAAAAGATGTATCCGCTGCTCCTATTCGGGTCATCCAGTTGATTTACAATTCCGGAGTAAGTTCCCCTCAGCATCCATCTGAGAGCGGGAAGGGAAAGAAATGTATTGCATTTATTCATGGTTCACTTGTTTCTTGATTGTGACAGGATGTGAGGGGTCCTCAGACAGTAGCTTACAATTTGCCAAACGATGAGAAAATTGTGAAAGATAGAGGAACATCAATGGTTATGTTGAAAAACGTCCAAGAAGCAAAGTAGTGTTCCTTCTTCCTCCATATTTCTTCTGTAAACGGTGACACAATTACGTCTAACGCACGCCTTTGTCTTTTCCAGGTTTGAACATATTCTCAAGCCTATAGCTGAAATCACAATCAGCAAGGAACAGCGAGGATTAGTTGATTTTGATTCTTTCTTCACTCACACCATCTGCCATGAATGCTGCCATGGCATTGGTCCTCATACCATAACACTTCCTGATGGCCAAACGTCTACAGTGAGAAAGGTCTTACTTCTTTCTGCAAGAATCCAGACATCTAATTAGAGTCTTTTGTTCTGCAATCACTTACCAGCCACGAAACAACTTGAATTTTTACCTTTTCATTGCCCTCGTCTTTTCCTTTGATCTAGGAACTGCTAGAAGTCCATTCTGCAATGGAAGAAGCAAAGGCGGATATAGTTGGTCTTTGGGCACTGAATTTTCTCATCACCAAGGTCAGTGATCAACTTGACTAGTAAATTTGTTCATCTAGTTTCAATTTCCAAAACCTTGATTCATCTCAGAGTCATATTCTCTGGAATCCGTTGTCTACTCGATTGATCCAAAGTGTCTCCGTTTTGTGATACAACAGGGATTGCTTTCCAAGAGTATGGTGGAGAGTATGTATGTTTCTTTCCTAGCTGGATGCTTTAGATCCATCCGGTTTGGTCTCACAGAAGCTCATGGGTAATGAATGATATAGGAAAATCTCTGCCTTAGATAATCCACACTCTATATGTATAGTTCCTTACATTATTATTATCTCTATTGGCTTCAGGAAAGGGCAAGCATTGCAATTCAATTGGTTGTATGAGAAAGGAGCCTTTGTTTTCCACAAGGACTCGACCTTCTCCGTTGATTTCGATAAGGTATCCCATCCAAGTTCTTGTTTCTTCCATGAAGAACTTTCTGATTCGTCATATCGAAACACTCCTGAATCTTTTTTGTTTCTCTCCGCAATTAAAGGTCGAAGGTGCGGTTGAGAGTCTGAGCCATGAGATACTAACCATTCAAGGAAAAGGTGACAAAAACGCAGCAACATTGCTTCTAGATAAGTACTGCACCGTCACCGGACCGTTGAAAACAGCTCTGGAGAATCTCGAAAGCGTAAAGGTACAATATCTCATCTTGAAAAAGCACAAAAAAGAGTTGAGATTTTCCACATGAATGATAGAATGATGTGCGTTCCATGGTTTGTTTTTGTGTGTTTAGGTACCAGTGGATATATCTCCAACATTTCCATTAGCAGATGCATTACTTAACTGAGAGAGTTGTCTCAAGCAATGATGTTTCAGTTGCAGCTGAGATTGTGGTTCTACAAATAAAAGAACTCAGATGATTCATTTGAATGGTGTGTTGTGTTCTTATAAGTTACAATTCTTAAACTAAGTTCTTTTTCTCATAACAGTTGGTCTCCCTTAAGTCCATTTTGTAATATTTTACATTCAAATGGAACAAAATTTGCTACATCTACACGACAAGGCGGCCACAGGATTCTTTCTTTCTTTCTCCTGAGTTTGTTTTGTATAGCTTTGGGGGCTGAACTGGAAATTGGATGTAGCCCCATATCAGGAGGTACATTTATCTTCTTGTCGGATTCAACTATTAGTTGCGCCGTGATAATAAAGGCCAGGGTGATTTGAAAACTCCAATGGATACCCAGTAAGTTAATAGTGTCTCTCTACTAAATGAAGTTTTGATTGTAAAGATCTGGTTTACATTTTTGTTATGCTAACTACAAACATCTTATTTCTTCTTTTGAATTCAGCTTGAGAGCAAAATGGCATACGCAAAGTAGTAGTGACCGTGTGCAGAAGAAACCGATAGGATCTTTGTCTGATGATGCAAACGCTTTGCTTCGTCCAGCGAAAGTTAAAGGCGTTAAAACCTAAAACATAGGCGTTGATAGCTTTTACTGCTATAGCACACGAATGTAAACAACAGAAAAAGAGAACAGAGACAACCAGGAATGAATAATTTTTCTATTTTTTATTAGTAGAGAGACACTATTAACTTACTGTTTGTGGAAACTTTGAACCCACAAATGACACTTCGAACCTAAATTAGTAACATATTTTAATTTTGTCTACTCAAATCGTCGATAGATATGCTTCAACAATTGTAACGGTAGATTTTTATGGCGGTAAACTTTTTAGCATTGTAATTTTTGAAATATCGTTTACGTGAGAAACAAACCTCCAAAATTGTTTGTTTTTCTTACCAAAAAAATAAATAAATTGTTTGTTTTCTCAGAAGACATTATGAGAACATGTAGGTGTAGTTGATTCACGTATTTTATATGATTGAAATATCTGAATCTGAAGATCCAAGATATACAACGTATCCTCAATTCGTTGTAAGGAACTAGTCATTTTCCTAATCTTGATGTGTATTTTGTGTGTGTTTTGGGTGTTTGGGGGTGTAATTTATAGGATTGTTGGTATATATCTAATTATTGAAAGGAATAACTAACTAGTAAGAAGAAAGATATAATGATGAATTTTGAAGTTTTAGATAGAATATGGCTAATATTAGTAAAATCATATCCTCTCTCATCACTTATCCACATAAAATTCTAAACCAAAGTAAACAACAAAAACAAATATATCAGCAATTAATGAATTAATTCTTGCAACTTCAGCTTGTGTAATATTCTCTAGATTAAAAAAAGAAAAACATAAAATATGATATTATTTAAAATAAAGACTTAATAAAGAATCAAATCTAATTAGGATAATATGGTGCTGAAACTGGTCAATATATTGTTGGATACTAGACAAATACTTTTAAAAATTATACAAATATCATTTTTTATACTTATTACAATGGAGAAAATATATAACTAGAATTTAACATATAAGAAGATATACAATTTTTTTAATGTAAATAGATATTCAAAATAAAAATAAGAAGAAAAAAACATAAGTAAAATACAAGAGTGGGTTTAGGGGTGGTTCATGAAGTTCATAATATGTACATAAGGTTTGATATGTCCGGAGTTCCAAACAATGATATGTACTTATCTTTGAATCTATATGGCCCTCTTTTGATTTTTTTTTCTTTGGTAGGGGGCGAACGACCTCTAGCAGTGAGCATGAGTTGGTCGTCAGCATTGTTTTTGTTAAACACCAAATTCCTCCATTCTACGAAATCCCTAAAATTTTTGATCGCGGGCCCATCTTTTTGAAGCATGTAACTCAAATATATCTTGTATCCCATTTGGTTCAAAGTTTCGATGGTGCCAATAAAATCTTTGTCAGACATTATCACAAAGATTGGGGTCGGTGGTTCATGTATCATAGCGTAATGAAGGAGATCTTCCTTCATTTCTAG
>NC_141886.1:34701917-34736925 GCF_030686135.1 Camelina sativa
ATGTTCAACTTCAAAGGATGTGTCTTTTTGGGGTTTTGCTCTATGGGTTTACTGTCAAGCTACCGTTACGGGAAAAGTGTTTTCTTAACGTTGGGAAAAGTTGAGGAACTGAAAAATAAAGAGTTTAACCGTGATCGCTGAGCAAGCTCAAACGCCTGGGGTGGAGGAACAAACCTCTTGAACCGATAATTGTTGGTCAAGAAACAATGCTCGAGACGGCATGGGAACATCTCATGGAAGATGGAGTTGGTATTATGGGTATGTACGGTATGGGTGGTGTAGGGAAGACAACTCTTCTCACACAAATCAACAATAAGTTTAGTAAGAATAGACGGGGATTTGACTACGTTATTTGGGTTGTGGTGTCTAAAGAGGCACAAATAGAGAAGATTCAAGATGATATCACTCAGAAAGTTGGTCTTAATGGAGAGAATGGAAACAAAATGGATAAAAGTCAAAAGACTAGATGTTTATTCAATTTCTTAAAGAAAAAGAGTTTCGGTGTTGTTTTTAGATGACATATGGGAGAAGGTGGATTTAGCTGAAATCGGAGTTCCGGATCCAAGAACACAGAAAGGATGTAAATGGCATTTACCACTCGTTCTATGGATGTATGTGCGCGAATGGGGGTTGAAAAACCAATGGAAGTCCAATGCTTGGCAGACAATGACGCATTTGATTTGTTCGAGAAGAAGGTTGGGCAAACAACACTTGGGAAGCGATCCGGAAATCCCCCGAACTTGCAAGAATAGTTGCTAAAAAATGTTGCGGCCTACCATTGGCTCTCAACATCTTAGGCGAGACCATGTCATCCAAGAAGACGGTACAAGAATGGCGTAACGCTATTCATGTTTTGAACTCATACGCTGCAGACTTTTCTGGCATGGACGATAAGATCCTTCCGCTTTTGAAGTATAGCTACGATAGTCTTAAGGAGGAACAGGTAAAATCGTGTTTGCTATATTGCGCGTTATATCCAGAAGATGCTGTAATTCTGAAAGATGAATTGATAGAGCACTTGATATGTGAGAATATCATAGATGTAAGTGAAGGTATAGAAAAGGCTGAGTACAAGGGTTATGATATTATTGGTAGTCTTTCCCGCGCATCATTGTTGATGGAGTGGGAGGATATCCTTGGACGAGGTGTTGTGCGTATGCATGACGTTGTTCGTGAAATGGCCCTATGGATCGCTTCTGAATTGGGAACACAAAAAGAGGCCTTTATTGTGCGTGCACTGTTGGGTTACGTGAAATTCCAAAGGTGAAGAATTGGAACATTGTGAGAAGGATGTCGTTATGGAGAATAAGATTGTTCATCTCGTTGGGAGTCCTGAATGTATGGAACTCACAACTTTGCTCATGGGAATGGGAGAATATGGAAGTTACTCGAATCAATTGAAAGATATCTCGAGTGAATTCTTCAATTACCATGCCAAAGTTAGTTGTTTTGGATTTATCGAGTAATAGCCGTCTCTATGAATTGCCCGAAGGAATATCAAATCTAGTTCCCTTGCAATATCTCAACTTGAGAGAAACTGGTGTACGCTGTTTGCCAAAGAAGGTACTACAAGAGTTGAAAAAACTAATTCACTTGGATTTGGAGTATATAGAGAACCTTGAAAGTATTGCTGGGATATCAACGCTGTATAATCTGAAAGTTTTGAAATTATGTGAATCTGGTTTTCTATGGGATCTCGACACAGTGAAGGAGTTGGAAACTTTGAAACATTTAGAAATTTTAACTACAAGTTTCAATGTTTCTCCAAGTCTGGAGCAATTTTTTAGCTCTCTTAGGCTGGTGAGTCGTACACGACTTCTACAGATCTATGACGACTTAGGTATCATCACATCTTGAATCAACTGGAATATCACTTTTCTGGATCTATGGAAAAGCTTCAGGAATTCAGAATTGTGAGATGTCGTATCCCTGAGATAAAGATAGGAAGGATATGTAGCTTTTTGAGCATCGTCGATGTTTTATAGTAGGTTGTGAAAGCCTGAGGGAATTGACGTTTCTAATGTTGGCTCCAAATCTTAGAAGTCTTAGAATTTATGATTCAAAAGACATTGAAGATATAATAAACAAAGAGAAAGCTTGTGAAGTTGAAGAATCAGGGAATGTTCCTTTCCAAAAGCTGAATGTTCTTCATTTAGAAGATCTACCAAAGCTGACGAATATATATTGGAGTCCCTCTACCCATTTCCATGTCTAAAGAAAATCCATGTAGAGACATGTCCAAATCTGAAAAAAGCTTCCACTCGATTCCAAAAGTGGCAAGCAGGGTGAAAATGGATGCATCATACGTTACAAATCTCCAGGATGGATTGAAGGTGTGGAATGGGAAGACGAAGCTACAAAAATCCGCTTCTTATCTTAATGCATAGAAAAGGTCTAACATTTCTCCTCTTCTCTTATTTGATTTTCAAGGATTCTAACTGCTTCCATCTTTAATGCCTCTTGTCTCTTTTTGTGTGTGTTAATTTTGATAATAGTGGTAATGACAGAGGCAAGTTCAAAGTTGATAAAGTCGTCATTTGGGTTTAATTTCTCTCTGCTTTCCATATCTATTTATCTCTCTCATCTTTCAAACTCTCTATTGCTTTCCTATGAGTTCTTTTTGTAATTCTTCTTTTTTATGCCTTTTCACATGAAACATACTTCAAATATTGAAAATGGCTGCAACTTTATTGAGATGTGAATTTCTTGTAATGATGATAAGATAATGGAAGTTGATAGAGTTAAGTGAAGAATCTAGCCCAGTCAGTGTTATTGACTAAATAGAAGTGTTGTGGATCATTGTGAGAGTATCCTGCGTGATCACTATGGGTGTTTAGAGCAATCGTTTCAGTCGAAGAAAATCAAGTTGTTGAAGAAAATCAAGTTGTTGGATTATCAGGTGAGAAAGATGAATCGAAGAACGTATCAGAAACTGTGGTGGCAGTGACGTCTGTGGTGGACAACTTAGACGTTGTTGTGTCGAAGGCTAAATAAATGCCTATGGGAGTTGACGTGGCTGATGTTTGCTTCAACTCTTACATATATTGATGTTGTGTTCAGACCAACTAGAAGATCTAATAAGAAAAGAGAAGGCTACTGTAGGTGTGAAGAATCAGAGATTGTTCCTTTTCAATAGCAGAAATTTTTACGCTTGTCTAGTGTACCGGAGCTGAACATTTAACTCTCATCGACCTTTTCCCTGTCTAAAGACAGTCGTTGCAATAGGATGACCAAAGCTGAAAAGCCTTTCGCTCAAACACCGAGATAAAGAATGGACTGAAGGTCTTGAATGGGACGTTGAAGCTACCAACCACCCGGTTCTTACGTTCATGTGTATAGGTTTATAGTTTGTCATGTTCTCTAATGCGTCTCAGGTTATGAAGTGTTTTCTTTTTCATTACTCATATTTTCTGTCTTTAATTTGGTCTGATTACAGATTTCTCTATCCGTAAAAGGTCTCAGCCACCAAACTATGAAGCTTCTGTTTATTAAAACGGTCCACACAAACCAACTACATATGACAACATTTGCTCTTTTTCACATTTACATTTTCTTTTGGCAATAAATCTTATTCCGTCAATTATATTTTTGAAAGTGGATTTGGTTTTAATCTTACTCTTCTTCTATGCCACACCTTAATTTAATTATAATCACATCAACTAAATTAAAAGTGGATTTGGTTAATCTCCTATTCTTCTTCAAGTTGTTCACACCCAACACCTACTAATACATGACCGGTACTCAACCACCTTTTTTTTGTTTATGTCCCATATATTCATAGTAACACATGTAATTCAAGAAACATCCAAATTACTTGATAACATCGCGTTTCCAAACTTTTAAAAAAGTATTTAACACATCCTAGTAAGGGTATATACATAGTATATTATATTATGGAGTTAAATTATGTTTATCATCATATCGTGATGCATTAATTTTGGTATCATAGGAAATTTTACAGTGACCAACCTTTTTCGAGCCAAACAACAACAACAACATACACAAAAATTAACTAACACACCACTCAGCGAGGAGGAGCCAATGCTCAATGAAATGTGACATGAGTTCCTCTCAAAACTCTACGTATGAATCATCATCACTATCTCGACTTATCATGCAGTACTTGTTTTGATAGTCAATGAAATCAATACTTTCATAATACGTTTTCCAAGTTACAAAAAAAATTATATACTGATATGTTTTGATGTTTTCATTTACCACATGGAGGTTGGGGGTGGTTACATGTCAATTTGTGAATAAATTTGTTTTTGATTGAAAAAAAAAAAAAACAAATACAAAATAAACTAAACAAAGGGAGGAGTAAGTTTTGAATGGCATTGGAATCTCCTCAAAACTGAGCTGTCACACTCACCTCCCCTGTCTCCTCCTCTCTTCTCTTCGGTACTTCCGAAAGATTTGATTTTTTTTTTCTTTACACACTCTCCTCTCTCTCTCTCTCTCTCTCCTCTCTCTCTCTCCTCTCTCTCTCTCTCTCTCTCTCTCTCTCTCTCTCACACACACACACACACATACACACAAAATCGCAATACAAGAAAAAGCTAAAATTCGAATCTTTGTCTTTCGCAATTTCTCTCATTCATTTCCGGTGATGCAATCTCTAGCATTACGCTAAATTCAAGCTGCAAGAGATAGAAAGAAAGAAAGATCCTTGATTTTGCATTGAACCAATCTTGTTTCGTTGTTCTTCGATTCAATTCAATCAGAATGGCGAATGCATCTGGGTTCTTCACTTCTCCTTCGATTCCTAACCTACGAAGCAGAATCAATGTTCCGATTGGAGTTTCTCGATCTGGGTTTTGCGTTTCGACTCGATTCTCTAAAAGGGTTTTGTGCTCTACCCTCAGCTCTGTCGATAAGGATGCTTCGTCGTCTCCTTCTCAATATCAACGAACCCAGGTGACATAAAAATTCACATCTTTATGTCCTCTTCTTCTCAGATTCTTTAATATTCGATTGATTCAAAGATCGTTCTTTTTGCTATTAGGATAAAAAAAATCACATCTTTATTGTAGAGTCTTAGCTTTTTAGCTTTAAGATGATCTTTAAAACCAAATTTATTACAAGTTTGGCTTTGAGTAATGCATTTAAATGGTCTCTGATTCATTGTGGTTCTTTTTTAACTTAAAGGTTAGTGCCGAGTGGCTGCAAATTGATTGGATGTGGATCAGCTGTTCCAAGTCTTTTGATTTCTAATGATGATCTTGCGAAATAGTCGATACTAATGATGAATGGATAGCTACTCGTACTGGTATACGCAACCGTCGAGTTGTATCAGGTAAATTTATAACATTGGTTTGTTCCGCTATGTTAAGTTGAGGGTACCATTCAGTGATATGTGGAGAGACGTTGATTTGTGTAACTACTATTTGTAGGCAAAGATAGCTTGGTTGGCTTAGCAGTAGAAGCAGCTACCAAAGCCCTTGAAATGGCTGAGGTTGTTCCTGAAGATATTGACTTAGTCTTGATGTGCACTTCCACTCCTGATGATCTTTTCGGTGCTGCTCCACAGGTATTTATTGACCCTTTATTCTAAATAACTTATCTTCGATGGAGTAAGAGTTCCCGTTGTTTGATTCGCGATAATTCTCTATTGATGGCAGATTCAAAAGGCACTTGGTTGCACAAAGAACCCATTGGCCTATGATATCACACAGCTGCATGTAGTGGATTTGTTTTGGGTCTAGTTTCAGCTGCTTGTCATATAAGGGGGTAAAAGTCAAATAAGATGAAAACTTGATGAGTACTTTAGTAAGATAAGAGTATAACTGTTGCCCCTTTCTTAAATTCAGGGGGGAGGTTTTAAGAATGTTTTAGTGATTGGAGCTGATTCTTTATCTCGGCTTTGTTGATTGGACGGATAGAGGGACCTGCATTCCTCTTTGGGGACGCTGCTGGTGCTGTGGTTGTTCAGGTACTATGCTTTTTGAAGCTTTGAACAGTCTCGAGAGTTCATTATATTCAAAGTTCGTATATAATGTTCACTGAATTAATGAAACAGAGTATAACCTTTAGTAAGTAACATAATCATTAGACAGTGCTTGCCACATTGCATATCATACCGTGGCTTAGAAGATTAACCTTTGTTTTTAAAGAAGTGTTCTTTTCATTTCACGCAGGCCTGTGATATTGAAGATGATGGTTTGTTTAGTTTTGATGTGCACAGCGATGGGGACGGTCGAAGGTATTTAGATTCACATTCCATTTTCTTGGCCTAAGATCCATCTTCTTATTTTTTTTTCCCTTAAGAACCCACAGTAAGATTCTCTGTTTTTTGCAGACATTTGAATGCTTCTGTTAAAGAATTCCCAAACTGATGGTGAATCAAGCTCCAATGGCTCGGTGTTTGGAGACTTTTCTTCCACCAAAACAATCTTCATATTTCTTGTATTCAGATGAATGGAAAAGAGGTGTTTCGCTTTGCTGTCAAATGTGTTCCTCAATCTATTGAGTGTGCTCTGCTAAAAGCTGGTCTTCCTGCTTCTGCCATCGACCTGGCCTCCTCCTCCATCAGGTTACTCTTCTTATCAAAATCTTGTCACTTATTCAAGTTTCATTGGTAGTAGTTATGAATTCAAGCTTAAATTGTAGGAAAAGTTAGAGCTTTCGTATCTGAAACCTGGTAAAAGAAGTAATAAATCGACGGAATGTTTTCGAAATATATTTGCAGGCGAACCAGAGAATAATAGACTCTGTGGCTACAAGGCTTAAAATTTCCACCAGAGCGAGTCATATCGAATTTGGCTATTACGGTAATCACGAGCGCTGCTTCGATCCTCTAGCTCTTGATGAGGCGGTTAGAAGCGGAAAAGTTAAACCAGGGCATACCATAGCCACATCCGGTTTTGGAGCCGGTTTAACGTGGGGATCAGCAATTGTCCGATGGAGATGAATGACTTTTAAGTCCAACATGTAAGTTTACCTTCAGAGCCAAAGTTTTTTTTCTCCCTCGAGGAACACTGGAAACTTGGTTTAATAGGTTCTTCTTTAGTCCGATTAAACCTAGAGGTAAAGCGCATTTTGTTTTGAATTCGGTCTCTCTTTTTGTTGAAGGTTTCATTTGTTGTTTACTTTTGTTTAACTTGTTAGTTATTTCGAATGCTAATAATGAAAAAGAAGTAAAAAATTAGCATTCTTTCATCATTCTTCTTCCTAGTTTGTAATGTTAAGACAACAACATTTCTCCATTGCTTAATCTTTTCTTCTTCTGTCTTTGAGAACTATTTCAACCAAATATTTGTAGTTGACATGTGACCAACCAAATTTTTTTCTTATTCAATTGCATTACCTAAAAAAGCAAAAATTATTGAGATTTTACAATCAAAGATAATATAAAACTCGTTTCTCATGTGTAAAATCAAGATTTTCCTCAGCTAAAAAAACACTTTAGAGAATCCAATGCACCAAGTAAAAGTATATGTATAATTGGCCGTATTCACTTGTATCTCTATTATATGTTTCATTTAAACCTTAAAACACATCTTTTGTTAAGAAAGAATGGATCTGAAGGAGCGTCCTTTGAACGTAAGAGGCGACAAGATAAGCGAAGAAACCACGAGTTTGATCTCTTCACTTCCTTCGGACGCAGATGGCCAAGGGAAGAAGCTTTGTAAGTATCAAGGATGCTGGTATTACTACAACCCTCTCCAAGGCGTTCTTAATTTCCACAGAGGTTTTCAACCGCAAGACACCGATATAATCCTCGCTTCTCTTCCCCAAATCAGGCACTTACATGGCTCAAGGCCCTCACTGTCGCCCTCCTTGAGAGATCGAAGCACCGTTCGTCTGATGATCATCCTCTGCTCTCTGATAATCCTCATGGAATTGTACCATTCTTAGAGATTGATGTATATATCGAAAGCTCAAGTCCTGACTTGTCCAAGTTCTCATCATTTCCGAGGCTGTTCTCGACTCACATGCCACTTCCACACTATGCAAGAGACACTCAAGGACTCGTCTCCTTGCAAGATTGTGTACATGTGTAGGAACGCGAAGGACACGTTGATCTCGTGGTGGTTTTTTCGTGTGTGCTATGCATAAAATAGAACTAGACAAAAGCATTCTCGAGTCTGTACACAAATCGTTTTGTAGTGGAGCTATCTATTATGGACCTTTTTGGGAACATGTCCTGAGCTATTGGAGAGGAAGCTTAGAAGACCCCAACCATGTTCTTTTTATGAGGTACGAGGAAATGAAAGCAGAGCCTCGTGATCAGATCAAGAGACTTGCGGACTTCTTGGGGGTGTTCTTTTTACGAAGGAAGAAGAAAAGAATGGATCTGTGGAGGAGATCTTGGATCTTTGCTCTTTGCGTAATCTGAGCTGTTTGGAGGTCAACAAAACCCGAAGAATAAATAACGTGGATCACAAGGATTATTTCCGAAAAGGGGAAGTCGGTGATTGGAAGAATTATCTTACTCCTGAAATGGAGAACAAGATAGACATGATCATCCAAGAGAAACTCCAAGGTTCTGGTTTGAAACTCTAGATATGGGTTTAAGTTATCTTTGATGCAACATAATAAGAGTACCTTCCCTTGTTTATGTTCCGTAGTAATGTATTTGATTTGTACTTTAATGTGTTTTAATTTAAAATTGTCAAAATAATAGCCAATTGAAAGAAAGGTGTAAGACCCTGGAACAACTCTTCAAACAGAGTGAAAAGCAAAGAAATTGGGACATAAAAACTTCTTGACAGATCTTTAAAACATGAACCAAAGCTTTTAAACCGCTTGTCTCTAATTTGCAAAAGGGGAACTAGATAAATATTAAAAACATCTTTATTTTTCATAGTTTTTTATTATAAAAAAAATCGCTTTCGTTTGCAAAATTGCAACTATATAAAAAAGTATCTTAGGGTTTGGAATTGAGTTTTCTTTTCTTTTTTGGTCGAAGTGTTTATTCATGTTTAATACAATAACCCTATATATATAGACTAATGGATATGTTTACCTCAAAATATATCTGTATTATGTTTTCTTGAGATTCTTTCAAGACCCAATTCACAACCGTCTACAACTGTATTAGTTTTTCAGTACTTTTAGTTTTTAAAAACCTTAAGATTAATAAAACAATATTGTAAAGAAAAAAAATGGAAATTGTTCTTCGGGGTGAACCAAATGACAGATAACTTTTGAGTCTTTGAGGACAAAAAGGATAGATATAAAACGTGTTCGTCTGAGTCACATCCAAGTCAGATCCATGTCTAATCCTCTATTACTATTCTACCAAGATTCATTGGCATTTAGCTTAAAATAATTTTATACGGGCCACGTATGAAGTTAATTAAGACGATATTCGTAGATTTTAAAACAGATATTGGGTTTAGTTGACTAAATTTATTTTCTTGCAGTGTCGTCCGTCAATCTGATACAAATATTCAAGTCATCCAAAAAATCAGATCATGTATACATTTATTTTAAAAAATATTGGATGAGAAAAACTTACACATAATACCCATCTTTATTGAATCATTTCCGATATGTGTTAAAAGAAAAAAAAAAATCGGTAGGAAAGGTGTGTTAAAATTTGTTGGATAATTTTATGAAGAGCACGTCTCTTTGACACTCTTTGCATGAGACCGAATGGGTCTTTTAAAATGTGGATCGAGTTGTCCCACGTCCAACAGATTATAGATTTTGTCGATCTTAATTATTTGAGATGTTGTCTTTTTTTTTTTTTTTTTTTGCGAAAGTTTATGAGATCTTGTCTTCTTATTTTAATTCAATTAAATAGTACAGAAAAAATCAGGCAAACAAAAACTAAAGAAAACTAAAATAGCTAACAAAAAAATATAATGGAAGACATATAACGTAAGTACGTAACAAAAGTTACCAAGTGAAAGAGATCAGCTAGTGTATATCTATTTAAGGGTGAATTGGCTGAAAACAAGCCATTGCTTTTTACAAAAGTTCTTAAAAACCTACAAAGATTTCAATAAAAAAAAGTATATGAAATTCAAAATACGTTATTCGTAATTTTTTTCTTAAAGAAAATTATTCATGATATGATATAAATACAACTTCATTTGATAATTTGGTTTAGATGCTCTTCTAAAAAAAATAATTTGATTATGGACAAAAAATTGTTATGCCACTCTTAAATAGCATGACGAGTCGTCTAAAACCTCCATTTGATAATTTAGGTACACGCATCACAAAAATGACATATTAAACTCATTCAATAAGTATAATTAGGACAAACTAATTATTTAATTTGAGTCATAAAATTAAAAATTGTAGGTCAAAATTAAACTCAGATAACCGAAAAGTGAAACTTACTTACAGTACCTTGAATTCGAATTCCAAATAGGAAAAACCAAACGTAGGTTTGATTTAGTTTCCTGCTAAGCTGAAGAAGTTTCTAATTTCGTTTACTTAAACAAAGTGCATTTTGAAGATCTTTTCACGTGGTGGATCAATTCAATATTAAAAGGAAATACAAATCGAAGTTTCATTTGTTTTTTTTTGTTTTTTTTTTTTGTCGTAATTGAAGTTCATCTATCTTCACGAATCACCATTGTTAGATGATACAGGTCTGACATGATCGTGAAAAGATATTATATGCTATTTATATTATATAAAAATCATGTGGTCTGGCCTAAGACACAAGTGTTAGTAATATATTTTCAGACGTGTTTCATATATATAGATTTATTTGCATCACTTATCATCGTTGAAATTTTAAAGTTACAATTATTGAAAGTTTTTTATTTTTTGTCGCCATTGGGTTATACACCTTATTTCAAGTGGGTAACTTAATTATATCTAATTGTATTGATGTAAAAAGAAAAAATTATAATTGCACCACTAAGAAAAATTTAGCTTGATTTCTTTATTATTAATATCAAAGTATTTTTCTAGACTAGTTTACCAGATTGCTGTTTCATTTTGTTTGTCAAAAAAAAAAAAAAAAAAAAAAAAAATTACCAGATTGCTTCAGTTTTGCATCTTCATTATTAGTCAACAGCAACCATTCAACCGTACGTTATCCGCATATCAATAAGCACTAACTATATCAATCGAATTGAAAAACCTCTTGAAAAGTTTACCCATCCTTAAAAGTTGGAGGTACAACGTGTCTTTTGAGGGCTTGGTATGAACAAAAACAGTTCAACAAGAATTTTAATTTTTATGTTTATTTGAAAACGACTGCTACTTATTTTGGGAAAGTAGGGAAATGGTACAAATTAAATACAAATAAATTTGGGTTGGCCCATATATCATAGATACTGATTAAAACGTGGGTCTTATACATGTGGGCAATCAAAACTAAAATATGGGGCAACAGTTCTTCACAACTACTTATTCGTTATTCAACTGTGATTATATTTCCCCTCCTCCACTAATGGTAGGCAAAACATTAATTTCTGAAAAAACTAGCACGAAGGATGGGATAAAATAATACATCAAAGGCAACATTTGGGAGAACTTTTATTTTTGTAGATTAATTAGATGATGGGAGAAAATGTAACAAATATAGTGTTCCTATAAAATCCACATATTAGCATGTATGCAACAAGGAAAGATGGTAACATAAATTGGTCCAATATATTGACCTTAAATCCACTTAGCTTAGGTAATAAATAATAATTACTATATATTAAAAAAAAAGTATTGACTTGTCGTGTGTAAACGTGAACCTTATTGGTAATAATAATACAAATTAAATATCACATCTCTAATTTGCCAACCCAATCCAGATCTCCCTCTCTCTGTCTATACTCTCTAGTTCTCAACTTCTCATATAGTAATAATTTTTAATATATTTATTTTGAGATTTGTTTTGGTTGATTTTTTTCGATTTATAAATATTGGACTAGCCATTTTCTTTTACAACCATCAAATCTAAATAAAGCAAAACAAACAAGAAAAATGGCGAGCACGGAAGCTCTTTTACCCGTCACGTCCCGACAAGATCCATTATCCGAATCAAGATCCGACCAGATCCCGGAGACTCGTCGGAAAAGACCCATCAAAGTCCATTTAGCTGTCTGTTCCGGTTTGCTCTTGATCGCTTTGTACGTAACTCTCATCGTCACGCACGACGGATCCACCGCACAAAACGGCGCCAAGGATGAAACATCCACGGAGTCACGTGCTCGTTTGGCCGGCGTGTCGGAGAAGAGCAACGACGGGGTTTGGAGATTATCCGGGGATGGTAAGACTGAAGCGTTCCCGTGGAACAATACTATGTTGTCGTGGCAACGTACGGCGTTTCATTTCCAGCCTGAGAAAAATTGGATGAACGGTATGACCATTTCTTTTCGTAAGACTATTTTATTATCTATGAATAATTGATTAACTAATCATAATATTATATAGTTAAAATAGCTTTAAAAAGTGTCTCATCTTTACCTAAGAATGTTTATTTTTCGCTTTTCTATAGATTTGAGTTTCATAACCATTTATGAGACCATGACTTAAGGAACAAGGTTTTAAGTAAATACTCAATGGGGATAACGTACTTTAAATACAACAATTTCATCAAAATTTTCAATACATTTTATTTTATTTTATAGTTTAACATTTCTAATCTTCATATGTTTTTTATTTGTTTATTTTTTTTCCTACCGAATGGCGTCGTGGATGACAAATTTATTTCGGGATTCTTCAGATCCTAACGGTAAGCTCTAGATCCTACACTGAAGTTTTCTATTTTGGTGTTTCTAAAATCTAAAGTTTTCCTCTCTTTTTTCTCCCCTTTGCGTTGTTTTATTTAAAATATGGAAAACATATTATAAAAAGATGATTGGCTACACAACTTGATAGATATATCATATATCTGAAACCTATAAAAGATTATTGGTAGATATATGACAACACGGCACGTCCTTTACGGACCACAAATCATACATGTCTTTGGATAAAATGGAAAAAGGAAGTGTTGCAAATGAAAATCATTAATTTACACCTAAAAGTTTTTTTTAATGAAAAGTACAAAGACAAAATCTGAACAGATGAGTCATTAAAGCCAATTAGTTTACTTTGTTTTTGCCTGTTCTGTATACACCACGTGAGTCATGTGCATATTGTACAAATCATTGCTGACCAATTATTGTGTGTTGACAGAATAGTTCTATCTGTGTAATTAACCCAATTGTAACTGAAACGCCATACTTTTCTTTTTCGTCTTCACAAAAGTCACAAATATACAGTAGTCGCAGCTTATTGAAGTTACGAAACGTCGTACTTTATCATGGTGTTTTATGTAGTATAAACGTGTTTTTCTATTACTTTAAAACACTATTTCAGTATTTTTGAAATAGAGAAAAACCTGACGACGGATGTTTTTACGATATATTTGAACCGAAACTAGCAAGAAAAAAAAAATTGTCATAAATCATAATTATACTTTCTGAATGCTTTACTCAAATTCGTAACTAGTGAAGGTATTTATGCTTTATAGCCATATTTTATAATTTTATAATTTTATTTTGACCCGAACAAATGAAATGTCAAACATGTCCAGGTCCATTGTTCTATAAGGGATGGTACCATTTCTTCTATCAATACAACCCAAATGCAGCTGTATGGGGTGACATTGTTTGGGGTCACGCCGTGTCAAAGGACCTTATCCATTGGCTTTATCTCCCTTTAGCCATGGTTCCTGACCAATGGTACGACGCAAAACGGTGTCTGGACCGGTTCAGCCACTTTTCTAGATGATGGCTCCATTGTCATGCTCTACACCGGTTCCACTGACAAATTCGTACAGGTACTGAGTTTTTTAAAGTCTTTGTTTGTTTTGTCAAGTATTGAATAATAAATCATTCTTTAACAAACGTTGTACTGTTTTCGAATTCCACTGGTAGCACTTAAAAACATCACAATTGGTGAATCTTTCATTTAAATTATCTTCAATGTACATTTAATTGATTACTAATACTAATGATTATTTTTTTAGGTTCAAAACCTTGCTTATCCAGAGGACCCAAGCGACCCACTATTACTGAAATGGACCAAGTTCTCCGGCAAACCCGGTTCTCGTACCGCCTCCAGGGATTGGTGCAAAGGACTTCCGTGACCCGACCACAGCCTGGAAGACATCGTCTGGAAAATGGCGAATCACCATCGGCTCTAAAATCAATAGAACCGGAATATCTCTCGTTTATGACACCACCGATTTCAAAACCTACGAGAAACATGAGACTTTGTTGCACCAAGTCCCCAACACCGGAATGTGGGAGTGCGTTGATTTTTACCCGGTGTCAAAGACTAAAGTCAATGGGCTCGATACTTCAGTCAAAGGACCAGATGTAAAGCATATCGTGAAGGCTAGCATGGACGATACTAGAATTGATCATTATGCTATTGGGACGTATTATGATTCAAACAGTACATGGGTCCCGGATAATCCTTCTATTGATGTTGGAATCAGTACCGGTTTGAGATACGATTACGGGAAATTCTACGCGTCAAAGACGTTTTACGATCAAAATAAGAAAAGGAGAATCTTATGGGGTTGGATCGGTGAATCTGACAGTGAAGCTGCTGATGTACAGAAGGGTTGGTCATCTGTTCAGGTCTGTTTTCTTTGTTCAACGTGCTATGAAAGTTAGGGCTTTGAGTTACTTGCTATCCAAGTTAGGACTTAAATTTTTTAACCTATGATCAGGGCATCCCAAGAACTGTTGTCTTGGACACGAAGACGGGGAAAAACTTAGTCCAATGGCCAGTTGAGGAAATTAAATCTTTGAGACTAAGTAACAAGAAATTCCACATGAAGGTTGAACCAGGGACGGTTGTTCCGATTGACGTGGGTTCCGCGGCTCAGCTAGATATAGAGGCGGAATTCAAGATAAAGAAGGATGATCTCGAAATAATTTTTGGAGAAGACTCAGTGGAGGCCGACGAGGAATTCAGCTGCCAAAACGGCGGTGGATCCACCGTGCGTGGGGCTTTAGGACCTTTTGGATTCTCGGTTCTCGCTGACCAAAGCTTGTCAGAACACACTCCGGTTTACTTCTACGTGACTAAGGGAAAAGATTCAAAACTCAAGACTTTTTTCTGCACTGACACTTCAAGGTAATCAATCTATAACTATATATAATTAATAGATTCTTCGATTATACAAATTAAGTACTTTATAATGTCTGCCAAGTGCAACTGCGTTTTTATTTAGTCACAATACTTAAGCAAATGAGTTAAAAATAAAGATTTATGGTTAATTAATCAAAATCTCTTTTGATAGGTCGACCATGGCAAACGATGTGGTGAAACCAGTGTATGGAAGCTTCGTACCGGTCCTAAAAGGAGAGAAATTGACAATGAGAATCTTGGTAATATATCATATCCGTAAAATCAATAACCTAATTAAAAATATCATTAGAAATATTGGTAAAATTGATTTAATCGTGTGGTTATTAATTTTCCAAAAAATATTTTAGGTGGATCATTCGATAGTAGAAGGATTCGCACAAGGTGGAAGAACATGTATTACCTCAAGAGTATATCCAACCAAAGCCATCTATGGAGCAACAAAGCTCTTCTTGTTCAATAACGCTATTGATGCAACCATTACTGCGTCGTTTAAGGTCTGGCAAATGAACAGTGCTTTTATTCATCCTTACTCTGCCGACGATCTTTGATGCTCCTTCTTCCCGCACCTGATTATTTACATATGATAAGGGGATTCATTTTTCTATCCTTTTTTTTTTCTACAGTTTTATGACTGTTGTTAATTATATAATGGAACTGATTTGATCTGTGTGATTATTCATCCTATTGTGAGTGAAGAAATGGAAATAATTTTCTCTTTTCTTAGAAAAAAATCGGGTTTGTTCATTGATTATTAGTTCAATTTGGGACATAAAAATATATGAAGTATTGAAGTGACATAATGATCAGTTGAATAAGCCTTTAAAAATCTTATCCCAAAACTTATATGGGTCATTTTTGTCATGTGCTCTTGCTGTGTAAGTAAGAACGTCCTCTATCCTTTGTAACTCGATCTCCTTTGGATGCGGTTTACTAGGTGTACGGCAATGCAAATGAATTAAGTAAGTTGCTACATTCTTTCGGTTATATTTGTTTCTACCAACTATTGAGCCTATATGTTGGGCTCTGGAAGAGGGTTAGATAAATGATCATATGCATATTCTCGAGTGGAACTTCTGTCAGAAAAATGTAACAGCAATGACGAAAATCTTAAATCTGTGAGATAGATATTAAAAAAGATTTCTACGCAATATTTATCATGTGATGGGTGATTTCGAAGTACGCAATCTTCCGTCGGTAAGTTATAAGCAAATATCATTACAAAGAGCTATTGCCAAAAGCGTAACTAGAGAGGGGCCTTACCAAGCGAAGGAGTCTTCCATGCTTCAAGTCTTAAAAGCCCATGAAACTTAACAAGCGTAGCTTCATAATCAAGTGTCAACGTCTTTGAGATTTTGATATGTTTTTTTTTCTATTATCTATAGTATCTCAAGTTTTAAAGTTTTGTTTGCGTTTATTCTTTTTGAACTCTGATTTTCAATAATTGAGTTGAAGTTGACATGCAACAAAAAAAAAAAAAAAACAGTTACGCTATGTCTCTAGGTTTTGAACCCCATGTACTATATCAAATAACTGAATAAGTTTCAGTTTGTTTTTCTTTTTTAAGAAAGGGAGTTAACCTAAATCTTTTAATAACTCACTAACTAACCAAAGAAAAAAAAGAAGGAGAAATGATATTTTCTATATAAACTAGAATAGTTAGTCTGTCCTTATTTTTTACACCTATTAAAAAAAAAACACAACACTTATTCTATTACTCTCTCTGTTTCACAAAAAGTGTCATTTTGACATATTTCACACAATTAAGAAAAGTTTGAATTATAGATGTTTGCCTTTATTTAATAAGTGATTAATGATCTAAATTTAATGAAAATAGTTTTAGGTTTAAGGATAAAAAAGAAAATTTAACATTAAAATACGGGTTAGAAATATAAAATGACATTCTTTATGAAACAAAATTTTTTCTCCAGAATGATACTTTTTGTGAGAGAGAGGGAATGTTTTTTTAATAGTTTCTCCTTCTTCACCATCACATGTTCTCAACCACTTTACCTTGTCACCACGACCATAAAATATAAAATAAAAAACAGAAACGTTTAAAATACTTGAACCAAGGGATGGTCAACTGGCTTTAACCCAATTGTAATGAAGATAAATTATTTCTCTTACCGACAACACTAAAGCGACGGATTTGGGTTTAGTTGATGGGTCCATTCAAAGATTCTACTGTATATACACACTAAAAAATATCTATAATAATATATAAAAACTTTATGACTATGACTAGGAATTTGGATTTTTCTTTTAGATCTTTTTATAACTTTAAATAGTATTTTTCTTAAAATACATTTATTTCTGAACATACAGACAAGCTTGAGAAACTAAGTGATGCTTCTAAATTAGAAAAATGATTAGACAGCAGGACACCTAGGAGTTATGACTGAGAAATAAGCAAATTAGTTGCATTAAACAGAGCCTGATAATGAAAAGACCTTTTAGAGTGGTACCAGACAATGCATTTGTTTTGTAGGTGAAATAATGTGTGTGTGGGGGGGGGGGGGGGGGGGGGGGATTTATGAACTTTCTGAACGCAGAAACACAAACCTAGAGCCGTGCCAAAGTATTTTGATGGCATAGGCAATAATTATGGTTTAATATATAACCAACATAATATAAGGTATATCCGTATATATAATGTTTTCATTTTTTAAATAAGTTTATAAAATTTTAAGTAAAAACTTGTAAAATCACAATTAAAAAAAAATATATCAAAAACAAGCACAAAATATTATACAACAAAATAATGTAGAAATGTTAACAAACAAAATATAGTTATGCTGATATACAAAATGTAATATGTAGTATATATATAATAATTAATAAAATTCAACAAAGATGAATAACTAAAAAGAAGTTGGTAAGAAGTAAAATAAGAAAAATTAATGAAAAAAACAAAGAGGATACAATAACAGGAAAGAAGTATTCATAACCTTGATTTTAGTTTATGTGTGGGCATTTAAGTTTCCTTGATTTTAGGATTTCGTTAGACTACTACTTTCCTTTATTATTTGTATTAATTTCTCTAATTTTACTAATTCGGTAATACCCATACCACTAAGCACTAGCAATAATTATAGCTTCTTAATTTTTTTCAAAAATGTGATGCCGCAGGCGAATGTTTCTACTTTTTGTGAGTAGAATCTTTAACTCAGCATACTGTACCAAATTCAGAAATAGTCGACCCAACAGACACCCTTTTTTGTAGTTAACTATCTCAAACCAATGGACTCTTAAGAGAATATATTATAACACCATGAACATGTAAAGCCAACACGAGAAGGCCAAATAAACATGTCTGACATATACAAGAAAGAAAAAAAAATTAACTTAGGGGTCGAGATCAGTAGGAGATTCATTAGAGTTCATGCGTTGAGTTGGGTGGGTCAACCATCAACGGTACTAAACGTTTGCACTTTACTATACTATTATACTATTATATGTATATTAGGTGTTAGTTTACGCTACGCATAAAGTAGTTTCTTACATAATCGCTATTTTATTTTAAAAATATAATATTAATTAACATATTATTATTATTTTGTTTTTTGGTGTATATTAAAATTAAAGACTACGTAGTATAAAAAAAACAAATTTTCTTTTGATGTTAATATATTTAGTATAATTAAGTCATATTGTATCTTATATGCCATGTGCCATATATTTTTGTAGTTGTAATCATATTTCAAAATCACTGTAATACATATTTCATAAAATTTATTTTGTAGTGTTAGTTATGCATATTTTTTTTATTTATGCTGATAGCTTAAAGAAATTTAAGATGTTTCATTTAAGAGATTCATACACATTTTTTCAATTTTTATTTTATTTATATAAAAATAAAATATTTCTTTCGTATTGATTGCCTTAAGCTTAGAAATTTTAAAAATAAGTATGAATAGATTAGAAAGACAAGAAATATGAAAGAAATATCCCTATATAAGTAAAAGAGAAGTACAAAATCGCCAATGGATCGGGTCAATTTGAGTAAATTACCCGAAATTAATGAAACGGATCCAGGTGAAAAAAAAACCCGAATAATAATGATGGATTACCCGTTTACAACTCAAGAAGATATCTCACCAACCTTATGCGGGAATCGCTGAAACCAAATCAGAAAACAATTATCAGCAAATATTCTTCGGTTGTTAGACATTCCAAAAACTAATCCAATATTTAACATCTGAATATTTATCTTTCTTATACTTTAGGAATGTATTCAGCTCCCGAATTCCCGAATAATCAGACTCCATTATTGTATCATATCTTTCTCTCCATCATTCTCTCCATAGGATTAATAAATATATTACGATTTGCATATCGCCATAAACACTATCCTAAACTAACAACACCTCCAAAGATTTTTTCCATTATTTGCATATCGTATAAGCCTATGAGAATAATTACCAGAATATTCTCTAAACTTAAACCTCGAACAAACAATTATAAACTTCTACCTATAAATACACATTTCCCTACCGCTTACTATCATCATCAAAAGAAATCAAAAGTAATACCTTTCAAAATGGCAGAGAATCTTGCAACAACTAATCTAGCATCCATCAAGCCCTTCAAGACTTGCTGGAGAATCCATGTCAAAATCGTCCATAGCTGGCAGCAGTATACCACTTACTCCGGTGAGACCATAGAAATGGTCCTAGCTGATGTGGCGGTAAGCTTAATACTAATGCTGTTATAATCCTTGAAAAAGTATGATTCCAAATTACTTGAGAAGTTCATACCTCTGATCCTTTTCTTTCTCTGTAGGGTACTTTGATCCATGCTACAGTGAAGAAGCAACAACTACATAAGTTTCAGAGAATGATCGTGCCTGGTCAGTGGAGAATCATTGAGAATTTTTCGTTGACTAAATCAACTGGAAAATTTAGGGTCACCAAGCATGCTTACCGTATGTCTTTGTTGAACACTTCCACCATTGTGCCATGTGCTAATTTGTCTGATGACATGTATCTTGACTTGGTGGACTTCCAAACGATTCTTAACGATCCTGCATTGAATGAGAACATTTTGATTGGTTAGTAATCTGTTATGCAATTTTAATTTTTACGTTTATAAATGTACACACTGATCAGACACATGTTATCCTTCTAGATGTAATTGGTCAAGTTGTCAATGTTGGTCAAGTTAAAATCCATGAAGTGGATAACAAGGTCAAGAAGAAGCTTGAGTTTGAACTCAGGGACACTCGGTAAGATAGTTTGAACTCATTGAAATGATTAATTAATTGTCAAATATTCATGATAATAATATATAATTTTATTATACAATTATAGAGATGAACGTTTAGCATGTACCCTATGGGGTAGGTTTGCTGAAGAGATCCTAACAGCCTGTGAAAACAACCGTCATCAGATGGTGATATGTTGCCTCCGGTTTGCTAAGGTTAATTCTTTCAAAGGTAACCATAATACATTGTCAATATGATAAATTATTTTAAAAATTATTTTCTAAATCATACTAATATAAGTCTTTGCTGTATAAGGTGTAAGATCTATATCGAATGCTTTTGATATGTCTTTACTAATGATTGATCCAGCTTTGTTTCCAATAGCTGACTTCCTTTCAAAGTAAGTTAATTGGCTCCTCGACAACTTATTCTTTGAGATTTTCTTTTCGTTACAACTAAACATTTTATAATTTGACTGAATACAGCTTGCCTAATGATGGGTTAACTTTGACAATTCAACAATCTGGTCCTAGGGAAGACCCAAAATCAAAGAAAGTTGAACAGTTTAAAAGTTTTCCAATGACTACGATTGCCGATCTCCTGCAGTACCAAGAGGTACTATACTATTATTGATATATTGTTACACATGTAAAACCTTATAATTTGTTGATAACTTCTTTTGCTATATGTTATTGATTAGTAGCCTTTATTGTAGGAGGGCAAATTTAGGATCATGTGTGCTGTCTATGCTATTGATACCGAATTTGCTTGGTACTACTTCGTTTGTATGAAGTGTACTAAAACATGCTACAAAGTCCCTAAAGTTGAGAATGAAGTTCTTAAAAAGAACAAAAAGACATTGTTTTCGTGTTCTAAGTGTAACGAAAACCACACAAAGTTGAACCAAGGTACTTTAACTGGGTAGTTTAATTCTTTTAAATTCAGAAAAAAGTAAAATATATATTAGATCATATATATATATATATTTATATATTAATATAATTTTGAAAATATATGTATTATAGGTACAAAGTGACTTTGTGTGTGATGGATACAACTGCAAAGGCCAAATGTTTGTTGTTTGAGAATGATGCAAACTGTCTCATACAACAGTCCCTCTCTGCAGCTTTTGGATGGTCATTTCGATGAGGTAATTTTAAATGGTTGATTTAGAATCCTTATAATGAAAATTAATAAGGTTTCATATATTGACCATGTGTTTTGTACTTTAGATACAAGATCCGACAAACATCCCTCAAGAGATAAGTAATCTGGTCGGAAAAACTTTCCAATTTGTTGTGGAAGTTGGAAAGGATAATATCAGATATGCAAGTGATACATACAAGGTTTGTCATGCCTTTGTTGGTCTAGAAGTTGAGAAAGATGAGACTATTGAACATTCAATGGGTGATGATGATTTAGCTACTCTTGTGAGTGCAAATGAGGTATACTCTCTAAATGAATGAATTATATACATTTACATTTTCTAATAATTTAGAAATGTATATTACTGAATATATTATTAATCTATGATTATATTACAGGAAATTGGAATGGTGTCAAACAGTAGTGTTGCTGATGAAGGACAAACAACTCCTTCCACTACTCCATCATCTAAGAGAAAGGATGATGATGCTGATGTTTCTTCTAATAATTCATCATCTTCTAAGAAGGCATGTTTGGGTGTAATTCCTCTATTAATGGATGGTCACAATGATGAAGACGGAAGAGCTGATGGTTAAGGTTTGGTGGTGAAGAGTTTGGCATAGGACAAGTCACTAAGTCATGCTTTTTTTTTTGGATGTTTCAATTTTTGGTCAAATAAGCTTAGATGTCTAAGCATTGTTTCTGTTTTACAATATCTAGCTGTGAACCATTTCAAAGTTTATTTGGAGGTTTTATAATAAAATGACTTAGTGATTTGTGATTGTTTTTAATTTTTGGTGGACTAATTAAACTAAAATCAAAACACATGTTCTGAAACAATAAACTAAATATATTACGATCATGTAAATTGTAGGTTTAAAAAATATAAGCATGTTTCCTAATTTTTAAGTCATTTTATCAAAACTATCATCAGCTAAATTTTATTGTCTTCAACAGATTCCATCCCTATAATGAAACAGTAAAATAAAGCTGAATAATAGCTTACCTTAATTGAGTGAGAAACGCCATATTATCGTCACCTATGAGACCAGCTATCCTTTGTTGTATATTCATCTTGATTTGACCTAAAAATTGTTCCATGAGAATTATATTACTTCCCAAATCAGAAGAATATCATTTATTACTATTAATATAAAGAAATTTACAATATAATAACCATTCAATTATTGTACTAATCAAATCTTATCAATTAAAACAATGATTCTTCATATCACTGTAATTACTTAATCCCATATTCGACAAGTAGAAAATAAAAACCATTCTCAAATCGAAAGTGTGTCAGAATTACTTCTTGAGATATGAAAAAACGCAGCATAGGCACAAGTCTAGGTGACTGTAGTTTAACAACCCCAAAGAGAACCAGACAATTGCATCAAGGAAATGCTACTCAGTGCAATTCGACTCAACAAAATTATACTCAAGAAAATGAGAGACAATCTAGCGTCCTTACTCAAGAAAATCCGATTCAGTGCAATTCTACTATCCCGATAAAATCAGTTTTTACAAGAGTGTTTGGAGATATTACAAACTTACCAGCTAGAAGTCGTGACATATTCACATCACCACCAAACCGACCCGCACCTTCCTCTAATTCTTCTGTTCCACAATCTGGTAAGATAATTTTCAAAAAATCCCTCAGAATTATACTTTTAAAAATATAGGGAATAATATCCCTATGGTGATACAAGTTTTCTACAATATTTAGAGCTACTTGGTATGTGTTTTTACAGGATCAAACGTTGTGTTAAATGGATCTACTACAAGTACTACAAACAATCCATCTACATCAACTCCATCGACCACATGTGTCTTTGAAAGAGCCAGAAACAAACTAAGATCTTATAGGAGTAATACTTATACTAATAATCAGTTGGGAACTTCAGCAGATAAAGAAAATGGTGAGAACTATTTGTCTATATCTGCATATTTCAGAAAAATGGACAATTGTAGATTTAAATCGTCATCCAAATTAATAGTAACTTTTATATTTTCATAGTGTCTAATGTTTTAGATGAAGATGATCATTCAGCATATATGATTAACCGTTCCTCCACCATTGATTTACAAAGACAAAACAAATTTGTTACTACTCTACCAAGGAATTTGGAAGCTGAATTCAATGAGGCGTACTGGCCAGATTCATCTGATGGTATAATTACTTTTATTCTCCTCATAGTTTATTTTAATAGGTATAGGGATTGTTAATGACTCTAATATTTGGTGAAGCAGATGACTGTCATTTCGAGATAGACCAAACATATCATTTAACGAGCAGTGACGAAGACATGGCAAGTGGTTATCTATCAAATGAGCCAGAAACGGAAGACATTGATGATATACCAAAACCATTGAAAAAAACGTCTCGATCTAAAGAGAAAGGGAGAAATAAAGCACAAAACGACAATGACTCGGGTAATTATGCAACGTAATTTATGTTAGGGAAGTTTCTGGTATATTCGTATAACAATGTGTTTATTTTACCAACACTAGGTTATTTAGATCATGGTGATCCAGAATTTAAGTGCCAATATTGTGGTGCAATGATGTGGTATGATGAGAGGCTCAACAAGAGAAGAAATTCAAGAAATCCAATGTTCTCTCTTTGTTGTCTACAAGGAACTGTCCAACTCCCACTATTCAAACAATCTCCAGATTTTTTGAAAAAAATGCTTACAGGTAAGGACCGTCTAAGCAAGCATTTTCAAAACAATCTACGAGGTTATTGCATGGTTTTTGCTATGACTTCCCTCGGAGGAAAAGTTGATAACACAGTTCACAAAGGTAACGGACCAAATATGTTTCAACTACAAGGATCTAATTATCATCTCATTGGTAGTATGAAACCAAGAGATAAAGATTATGCAAAGTTCTCACAATTATACATTGTGGATACCGAAAATGAGGTTTCGAACAGGGAAACAGTTTTTGAGGTACATATACGTAATATTGTGGCAATATTTATTCGTATTTTGACCGTTAATGCGACCAAAATATAAATTCAAATCAGTATGTATTTATTTGGTTTGTTTTCATTGCAGTAAATGTAAAAGCAGTAACACAAAGGCAGGGAAACAAAATTTGAAAAGGGAAATCATAGAACCTCTCATTAAGATGTTTGATGAAGTCAATCCTTATGTATCTCACTTCAGGGCAGCTAGGGATAGGTTTGCTTCTAATGCAAAAGAAACTTTCCATTTGAGGATAGTAAGTGATCGTGTTGGCCTTGATGGTAGGAATTACACTAATCCTACAGTTCCAGAGATAGCTGCTCTAATTCCTGGTGACTTTGTAAAAGAAATGCCAGAACGTGATATCATTGTTGAGGAAAAAACTACTGGAAAGCTTCAAAGAATTAGTGAAATTCATCCTGCGTATTTGGCATTACAGTATCCATTGGTTCATGTTTTTGGGGAAGATGGATATAGACCCGGGATAGAGAAAGGATACAGAGGCAAAACAAAAACAAAAAAGAACAAGTGCATTAGCATGAGACAATGGTTTGCATTTCGTATTCAAGAGAGAGAAGTGGAGTCTAATTCGCTTTTACTATCTAGAAGGTTGTTTCAGCAGTATGTTGTAGATGCCTTTACGGCAATAGAGTCTAACCGTTTGAAATATATAAAGCTGAATCAGTCCAAGCTAAGGTGTGAGAATTACAACTCTATTAAGGAAGCTAAAGAATCAGGGGGGAAACAAAATGGGGGAACAAGGCAATCCCATCTCAATACCAGCTTCATTCACTGGTGGACCACGGTATATGGTTCAAAGTTATTATGATGCAATGGCGATATGCAAACACTACGGTTTCCCTGACCTATTCATAACATTTACATGCAATCCTAAGTGGCCCGAGATAACAAGGTACGTGAAGAAAAAAGGTCTCAATGCGAATGATAGGCCTGACATTATTTCTCGCATCTTCAAAATCAAGCTAGATTCCTTAATGTTTGATTGACTGAGAAACAACTACTAGGGAAAACAGTAGCAGGTAATATTTCTATTGTGTGCTCTAGAACTAACAATCAATCTAAAATGAAAGTAATATTTTTTTTTTTCTTTTGTAGCTATGTATACCGTTGAATTTCAGAAAAGAGGTCTTCCTCATGCTCATATACTACTATTCATGGATAAAAAGAGCAAGTTACCAACCTCTGACGAAATCAATAATATTATTTGTGCTGAGATTCCAGACAAAGAAGAAAAACTGGAACTATATGAAATCATAAAAGAGTCTATGATTCATGGTCCTTGTGGAGCCGCTAATAAGAACTCGCCATGTATGGTTGATGGCAAGTGTTCTAAGATGTATCCCAAGTCACATGCAGAGTTTACTAGAGTTGGAAACGACGGTTATCCTATATATCGGAGGAGAAAGACAAGAGATAGGTATATTGAGAAAGGTGGTTTCAACTGTGACAACAGATATGTTGTTCCTTACAATGAGAAGTTATGTTTACGATATCGAGCACACATTAACGTGGAATGGTGCAATCAGACAGGGTCCATTAAATATTTGTTTAAGTACATTAACAAAGGACCAGACCGTGTAGCTGTTTGTTGTGGAGCCAGTTGACAAGAGTGAAGCTAATACTACTGCCAACGGACGTAACTCCACACAGAATCAGATAAAGAAGAACGAAATAAAAGATTACTTTGACTGTCGGTAAGTTAAATTAAAAGCATGCCACATTTTCAAAGGTTTACATCTTGATACTTATAAATTCGTTGAATGCACTGGGTTTAAAATATAACTAATGTTTTGTCTAGGTATGTATCTGCCGCGGAAGCTATTTGGAGAATCTATAAATTCCCGATACAGTTTAGAACAACCCCTGTGCAGAAACTATCGTTTCATATAGAAGGAAAAAAACCATGCTACTTCAAAAAGGATGATGACATAGAAGAAGTTCTCGAGAAATCAGTGAACGAAGACTCTCAGTTGACGGCTTGGTTCTATTTGAATCAGGTTAATCCTGATGCTAATAAGTATCTGTATTCGGAGATTCTGCACATTTTACATGGCAGGGGAAAACAGAAACAATGGAAAGAGAGGAAACGAGGGTTTTCGCTGGGCAGGATTAATTATGTGCCACGCCGTTTGGAAGCAGAGTATTTTATGAGAATCCTTCTAAATATTGTACGAGGTCCAAAATCTTTTGAAGACATTAAGACCTACAGAGGTGTTGTTTACAAGACGTATAAGGATGCATGTTTTGCTCGGGGTATCCTAGATGATGATCAGATCTATATTGACAGCATGTTGGATGCTACGCACTGGTGTTTTGCACCCCAACTACGTAATCTTTTTGCAAATATGATTTTGTCAGACTCTTTATCACGACCAGAACATGTATGGGAGAAGACATGGATTCATCTTCAGAAGATATTGAAACCAATAAAAGGAAAGAATATAGCAATCCAGGTAATTTTTGGTTCGGGCTATGAAACTAACAATTAATATCATTACCATCCATTGTTTTTACTATCATTGATCTTAATTTATGTTATTTCAATTTTGCAGATTTGAACTTGAGCGATGCTGATAAGAGGAATTATGCTTTGATTGAAATAGAGAAGTTAATGTTGATGAATGGTGGTTCACTTTTCAACATTGAGAATATGCCTAAGCCAGCAAGAGAAAGTTTTGATAATTCAAACAATTTGATTGTTGAAGAAATGAAGTACAATCGTGAGGAGCAGAAAGAAAAACATGATAAATGGGTTCAGATGCTAACTGCTGAGCAAAAAAAAATATATGATGAGATATTGGATGCCGTAGTTAATGACAAAGGCGGAGTATTTTTTATCTATGGTTTTGGTGGTACAGGCAAAACATTTTTATGGAAAACTTTGTCGGCTGCAATTAGATATCGGGGGGATGATAGTGCTTAATACAGCTTCTAGCGGTATTGCTTCTCTTTTGCTTCCTGGAGGTAGGACTGCTCATTCAAGGTTCGGCATTCCTATAACCCCTGATGATAATACATCATGTACTATGACACCTAACTCTGATGTAGCTAAATTAATGGAGGAGGCTTCTTTAATCATATGGGATGAAGCTCCAATGATGTCTAAGTATTGTTTTGAGAATTTAGACCGCAGCTTAAATGACTGTGTTGGGAAGTTTGAAAATAAGTGTTTTGGTGGTAAAGTTGTTGTTTTCGGAGGAGATTTTAGACAAATACTGCCAGTGATTAATGGAGCAGGGAGGGCTGAAATTGTTTTGTCGGCACTGAATGCATCTTACTTATGGGAACATTGCAAGTTACTCAAGCTAACGAAGAACATGCGTCTACTTAGAAACAATATAACTGTTGATGAAGCTAAAGAGATTGCAGAGTTTTCTAAATGGATCCTAGACGTGGGCGATGGAAAATTATCGGAACCTAATGATGGAGAAGCTGTTATAGACATTCCTACAGAGTTTTTGATTACAAATGTTGATGATCCAATCAAAGCGATCAGTAGGGAAATATATGGGGATGTGAATTTGTTGCAAGAGAAGAAAGATCCTGAGTTTTTTCCAAGAGAGAGCAATTTTAGCACCCACCAACGAGGATGTCAACACAATAAATCAAAGCATGCTTGACAAGTTAGCAGGTACGTTATTCTTTTAAGCTTATATATATTTGATGTTTCTTTTAATAATATTCATTATATTTTTTGGTATATTGAATATTAAGATGAGATCATATTCATAATTAAGAATTCAAAAAAATGCGTAGGTGAAGAAAAAATTTATCTAAGTAGTGACAGTATTGATCCTACGGATTTAGAGTCAGCAGATAACCCCATTTTCACACCGGATTTTTTAAACTCCATTAAGATCTCTGGATTACCGGTGCACAATTTACGACTAAAGATTGGTGCTCCAGTTATGTTGTTGAGGAATTTAGACCCTAAAGGTGGTTTATGTAATGGAACAAGGCTTCAGATAACTCAAATGGCTGATCACGTGTTAGAAGCTACGGTTATAACAGGAGACAGGGCTGGTGATTTGGTGTTAATTCCTCAAATTTTCATTAAACCATCAGACACAAAACTACCATTCAAGATGCGTCGGAGGCAGTTTCCTATTGCCCTTGCTTTTGCGATGACAATCAATAAAAGTCAGGGTCAATCACTGAAGGAAGTTGGTCTTTTTCTCCCACGACCAGTCTTCTCGCATGGGCAGTTGTACGTCGCTTTGTCGAGAGTCACGTCTAAGAAAGGGTTGAAAGTTTTGATAGTTGACAAGGAAGGGTTAATGCAGAGGCAAACTACGAATGTCGTGTTCAAAGAGGTTTTTCAAAATCTATCAAACTGAAGGTAGTTTTCACTGCAAATAGATTGTAAATTTCCTATTTTTTGGTAGCCCATTTTCGTATACATTGATGACTGTATTATTTTTTGGTTGCAGTTGACAGCTATTTAGGAGACGATTCTCAATAAGTACTATATCAAAAGGAGATTTCATTTTCCTATATCTTCGTTTCTTTGATTTTGGACGGACATTTTGTGAGAATAAATGATAACTCTGCTAATTTTCCTATATCAAAAGAATGATTTCTGAAAATGTTTGAAGATTTTATAAAATATTTCTTTCAGTTTGTTGCTTATCTACATTTTCAATTTTTAGTATTTTCATTTATCTACCATGATTACTAAATTTATAAAAGTTCAAAGACACATCAATTATTTGGATTTATAAAAATATAAACCTATCAAAATTATCTTCCACAACAATATAATTCGTAAAGGGTTTACGAGAATACTAACCATTATGTTGTCTCCTCAAGCAATTTTGCTGCTTCTAAGATTTGTAAATGGCTCCTTCGGATCAATGTCAAAGGCGCTCATATATTCAACACAGAACAAAATTGTTAGTTCAAAAGTTAATCGGAGTTGAGGAAAAAATTGACGAAGACGAATTTTAACCTTACATATATAATTACGTCTTCTTTTAGATGTATTCTTCTCCATTTTATGATCTTCTTTTAACAATCGGATGCTTAAAATCATAAACCTGTAAAATAGTAAAGAATAATACAGATCAATATTCGCTTATCATGATACCCACTGATTAAATTTTGATGACATCTGCCTAAAATTGGAAATTACTTCAAACAAAGTTAAAATAGAGCAACAGTTATTGATTTTAAAGACAATATTCTTATTTCAATCTCGATAAACTTTAGAAGTCTAATTGTCTTATCAAGGGATTATTGACAGAATCATAAACAGCTTACCCGATATAAGATTCTTGGCAAGTAGGTCGTACGTCGTATCATCCGAAAACTATGGTCGGATCCATTTTCAATGAATCTATTTGAGATAGATATGTTTTGCTTCCATCATCGGAAAACTGCAAAATTGGGGGTTTTGTAATTTTTGGATCAGAGATAGTATTCAACTGGGTATGGGAACAGATTCACGGTTTCTTGAACGGTGATGAATACAATTGAAGGAAGAAAATTTCGTAGAGATGTTGTTTCGAAGATGAAATAAAAATATGACCCTTCGATCATCGAAATAATTAAACGTGGGCCTTTAATAAAAAAAATTAAGTAACCTTTGGGGCCCATTTTAGCCCGAAAATATACACACTTCTTTAATATCCTATTTGAGTATTATTAGTTCAATATACCTCAAACTAGGATCTTAAATTAACTTATAATTGGTTTTTACTAAACCATATTGTTTATATGTTTTACAGCCAGTAATATCCATAATTGTAATTATTTACATGCTGATTCCTACAACTTAAATGAACAAATTGAACTATCTATTCTGTTCTCGAAATTCAATCCACAAATATATGATTGAACCGAAATATTATTTTATAAGAATCTTATATCAAATAATTATATTTCAATGTATACAGATATATATATATATAATTTATGTTGTTTTAAATTCAATCCACAAATATTTGATTTTCCGTAATATTATTTTATACGAATTTTATATCAATTTGATCCAATTTTAATGTATACAATTATATAATATATTAACGAATATTCCTCCGCGCTGTAGCGCGGGTCTGTTTCTAGTTTTATATGAATAGATTAGAAAGGCAAGAAATATGAAAAAAAAATATTTTCTGTTTATTGGTTGATTTTCAATTAATGCTTTCTAATTTTTTATTCTTTTTATGTATATAAAAAATCAAACTTTACTTTTATGTTTATGATTTATTTTAGTTGAGTGTCTTATATAGACATGCCATTTTCTATTACAACCATCTAAACTAAAGACACCAAAACAAACAAGAAGAAATGGCTAGCTCCGAAGCTCTCCTCTTGCCCGTAACCTACCCACAAGATCCACTATCCAAATCAAGATCCAACCCGATCCCCGAGACCAGCCGGAGAAGACCCATCAAAGTACTTATCGCTGTCTTTTCCAGTTTGATCTTGATAGCTTTGTACGTTGCTCTCACCGACACACACGAAGGTTCCAATGATGAAACAGCGACGGAGTCACGTGCTAGTTTGGCCGGTGTATCGGAGAAGGACAACGAACGGTTTTGGAGAGTTTCTGGTCGGAAAAGGGAAACGTTCCCGTGGAATGATACTATGTTGTCGTGGCAACACACGGTGTTTCATTTCCAGCCTGAGAAACATTGGATGAACGGTATGAACAAAAAAGATAACCATTTTATTAGCTATGAAATAGTTTATTAACTAATCATTATTGATTTTCTTATATAAATGTAGCTAAAATGTGTTTCATTTTCTTTTTTTTCCCATACAAATTTAAAGAATATTCAAGTTCCTTTTTACCTATAAATTTATATTACATTACTATTATATATGTTTGATCAAAAAAAAAAAACTATTATATATTAATTGTGACGCAAGAGCCATACACAGTACGATATTCTAAAATTTTACACTAACATCATAATTTTTGAATATTTATTTTAAGTTATGTTATATATAAGACTTGAAATTTTCATTGATAAATTCTTCTTTCCCTTTTTGTTTTGGCGTTTTTTTTACTCTGGCGTCTATCAATGGCTAATTTCTGGCTTCTTCGTTTACAGATCCTAATGGTAAGCTCCTGATTCTACTCTCTTAAATATTTTTCATTACTTATAGTTCTTTCTAAAAATCAAACTCTAAACGTCTAGTCAATATCATATAAACTTAGGCTATGATATAGATACTCAAAAAAAAAAAAAAATCAAAATCTTAACCACTAGAAGTAGAATTTTCCACCATCAACTTTATCAGAAACTTATTACTTAATTATATGAAAAATCGTCTAGTCAATATCATATATATCTCCAGGCTAAATTATTGGAAGATATATGACAACGTGAATCGTCTTTTGCGGACCACAATAGGCAATTATCAATTTACACCTAAAAAGCTTTTTGTTTTTAACCCAATTGTAAATAAGACACTCATTGCTTGCCATGTTGCCCATTTGTGTATGACACTCTATTTGTGATATATAGATTGGGTAACGATATATTTGTTTCCATTTGTTTGTGGTCTCAATTCGATCCAAAAATTCGAATATACATAACGTTATTCTATAGAGTTAAGCATATAAAAAAACAATACTCATTAAAAACAGAACAAATTATAAATATTAATATTAGGAAGAAAGGTGAAAACTAAAGTAAAAATAAAAAATTCACAACAAAACTGCCTTTAAATATATGTATAATATATATATGTACTATATGTATATCTATATTATATATAATTTGTGGCCTAAAGCATGAATATTCATATGTTTTATGGTGGGGCTACACGCCTGCCGCCTGGTATTGCTGATGTGTGTACTCATTGTCAATATAAAAGTGCATGAAATTTCAAAATTAGTGGGAAAACATACATCTTAGATGATTAGGACTTAGGAGTAGTAGTTTGTTCAAAAAAAAAAAAGAAAGATGATTTTATACCCTTTTCTTATGTAAAATTTAGACTTTAAATAACACATGGCTATGCTTTTATACCCTTTTCTTATGTAAAATTTAGACTTTAAATAGATATTTTTACTTTAATTTTTTCCCCGGGATAACAACTAACAAATAATATATTTTGGCCCTGGTGTCTATAAAGTCATTATGTTACGTTTACACAAATTTTATTGTAACCCGAAAATGAAATGTTAAACATGTGCCAGGTCCGTTGTTCTATAAGGGATGGTACCATTTCTTCTACCAACACAACCCATATGGAACCGTATGGGGTAACATTGTTTGGGGTCACGCCGTGTCAAAGGACCTTATTCACTGGCTTTACCTCCCAATAGCCATGGTTCCTGACCAATGGTACGACGTTAACGGCGTTATAACCGGTTCAGCCACTTTCCTTGACGATGGCTCCATTGTCATGCTCTACACCGGTATCACGGGCGAATTTGTACAGGTATTGATTTTTCAGAAGCAGTGGTTTTTTTTTTTTTACCAACCAGATATTTGTTTCAGGATATGATATTAGAAATGTGAATAATTTACAAAAATAAACAACTCTTTTACAAACCATGTAGTTCGTACGTACTCTTCTTTTCACATTCGTATCTGGTTGCACTAATTAAAAAGACACCATAATTGGTTGCACTACTTTATTTATTTTCCTTTTAAAATAATATGGCTATATACTTTTGTATTGTTTTCTAAAAAAATCATTTCAATATAAAATTGGTCGGACCAATCAATCACTAATATAATAATATGATTATTTAAGGTTCAAAACCTTGCTTATCCCGAGGACCCTAGCGACCCCCTTTTGTTGAAATGGGTCAAGTTCTCCGGCAACCCGATTCTGTTACCTCCTCCAGGTATTGGCGCAAAGGACTTCCGTGACCCGACAACGGCATGGAAGACATCATCCGGAAAATGGCGGATCGCCATCGGCTCCAAAATCAATAGAACTGGAGTGTCTCTTCTTTACGACACTACAGATTTCAAAACCTACGAGCTACTTGATACCTTGCTGCACCAAGTCTCCAACACCGGAGAGTGGGAGTGCGTTGATTTTTACCCGGTGTCGAAGACTGAAGTCATTGGGCTTGACACTTCAGTCAAGGGACCAGACGTGAAGCATGTCGTGAAGGCTAGCATGGACGATACTAGAATGGACCTTTATGCCATTGGAACGTATTTTGATTCAAACGCTACATGGATCCCTGATAATCCTTCTATCGATGTCGGAATTAGTACCGCTTTGAGATACGATTACGGGACATTTTATGCATCAAAGACGTTTTACGATCAAAATAAGGGACGCAGAGTCTTATGGGGTTTCACCATTGAATCTGACACTATAGATGCTGATCAACAGAAGGGTTGGGCTTCTGTTCAGGTATGCTTTCTTGGTGTAACGTACTGCGTAAGTTAGGTTTTTAATACTTATAACCCAAGTTAGGGCTGATTATATTTTCTTAAACCATGATCAGACCATTCCAAGAACTGTTGTTTTGGACACGAAGACAGGGAAGAACCTAATCCTATGGCCAGTTGAGGAAATTGAATCACTGAGACTGAGTAGCAAGAGTTTCAACATGACGGTTGGACCAGGGACGGTGGTCCCGGTTGATGTGGGCTCTGCCTCTCAGCTAGATATAGAGGCTGAGTTCGTGATCAAGAAGGATGATCTCGAAATAAACCTTGGAGACAACTCCGCGGTGGGCTACGACGAGGACTTTAGCTGCGAAGCCAATGGAGGCTCCACCGTGCGTGGGGCTTTAGGACCTTTCGGATTCTCTGTTCTCGCTGACCAAAGCTTGTCGGAACACACACCGGTTTACTTTTACGTGACTAAGGGAAAAGATTCAAAACTCAAGACATTCTTCTGCACTGACAACTTAAGGTAATCAATCCATAAATTGCATATTCTAAATATTAGTTTGGATAATGATGGGTTATGAGAGAATATTGGTTAGTGGTTAGCTAATCAAAATCTCTTTTGATAGGTCGACCATGGCAAACGATGTAGTGACATCGATCTATGGGAGTTTAGTACCGGTCCTAAAAGGAGAGAAATTGACCATGAGAATCTTGGTAATTTTTTTTTAGTTTCCATATAATAGCTTCCATTACAATAAAACAAGAATTCAATTTAGATGTGTAGTTATTAATTTTTCAATTTTTTTTAATTAATTAGGTGGATCATTCGATGATAGAAGGATTCGGACAAGGTGGAAGAACATGTATTACCTCAAGAGCATATCCGACAAAAGCCATCTATGGAGCTACAAAACTCTTCTTGTTCAATAACGCTATTGATGCGTCCGTTACGGCGTCGTTTACGGTCTGGCAAATGAACAGTGCTTTTCTACATCCTTACTTCGCAGACGATCTTTGATGTTCCTTCTTCTGACACACCTGATTTTTTTTTTTTTTTTCAAATAATAATGGAATTTTTTCTCTTTATTTTTTTAGTTTTTAGTCTTTTGGTAGTTTTAATTTAAAGGTCTGATTTGATCTTTGTGATTGATTCATCACGTGAGTGAAGAGAAGAAAAAAGAAATCTACTCCACCTGCAGACGATCTCAATATTACTTCTTCTACTTTTAGTCCTTCGATTGTTGCCTTATAAGAGTACAGAGAAGAAAAAATGAAACAGTTCACAAACCAAAACA
>NC_141887.1:0-59099 GCF_030686135.1 Camelina sativa
CCATAACTATAATTAATTTTTCGTTTTTTTAGGGACCCCAAATTTAGCTTCAAAATCTACCCACAGAAATAATCAATTGTCAACTTTTTTATTAGTGTCCTACTGTCGGGTCCATAATGCCTAAAAGCATGAACAGTTTTCAAGCAAAACGTGGGTAACTTTAGTATTTGTTGGTTATACTACTGCTACAATTGTATTTAATTTTATATAGCTTCACCAACAAAAAATGTGTATTAAAAAACTTTCAACAGTTAATAAGGTGTAGTCGGTTTGGTTTGGAGTAATTAAAAGTTGTTGTTTAGGAAAATTTTAGAATGATTTGTTCTCTGGTTTCGATGATAATTTGGTTTAGTGTAATGCAGTTTCATTTGACAAAAGAGAATTTATACTAATAAAAAATAGGAGCTATAAGCTTCTAAGGCCGTCCACGTCGGATTTAAAACAACCAATACAAATTTGACATATCATTTATTAATATTTTATACAATTTCCAGAATTTTCTATATTAAGAATTATTTTAAACAACCTATCATGATTTGACATGTCATTCATTAACATTTTTTTAAATTTACAGATTTTTTTAGAAAAAAAGAAAATTTTAAATTTATAGAAATCAAAGAATTAAGCACAATATCCCACATCGGTTAGAAATGTTTTTAGACAATGGTTCAGAACCAGTATAAATAAGATTAATATGATTCCAACAACGAATGAGCAGGAAAGCTTGATTTATCAGGCGTCCAAGTTTAAAAGTTTTATTTGGTTTGATCTGGTTTTTTATTTGACCAAATTAAAACTTTAAACAGTTTCAAAAAAAATATTATAATATTTAAAAATTTTAAAAGTTTAAAACATTTAAAAGTTCTTAGCTTTTAAAAAGTTTTTAATATTGAAACATTTAAAAGTTCTTAGCTTTTAAAAAGTTTTTAAATATTATAAGTTTTAAATTTTAAAAGTTTAAAATATTATAAATATTGAAAATTTTTAAAAGGTTCAAACTTTATATTTCGAAACCTTTTAAAAGTTTAAAATATTATAAATATTGATGCAAACCATAAATTATTTTATTTATTTACATTTGTGCTTTTTATTTCTTATGAGCTGTAAAACATATTTTTGTGTATGATTTTATAGATAAGTTGATATTCTTTCATTAATTTTTTATTTTTGGGTCTAAGGAAGAAGGATTGACATCGCAAGAACTTAATTTGATGTTTGAGTCAAATTTTGAGGTTTAAAGAAGAAAGATGGACGACAAACACACATGTTTTATTAGCTATACATAGGCATGACCAAGGTTACGGTTGCCATGGTTAAGGTTTATTAACCATCGGTTATGGTTAGAAATTTTTGTAACCATAACCAGAACCGTTTAACAAACGGTTAAACGGTTACGTTTAAATACGGTTACGATTCAAACGGTTAATGTTATATACGGTTACGGTTATTTGATAATATGATACGGTTGATATTATTTGATGATATAATATAATTGATATTATTTATTTATAATTAATATGTTCTTATAGTGTACTCATATTTCTATATATCATATGATTCATATTAAATAAATAATTATTAGTATATTTTATTATGTTTTTAAAATATTATAAACCAAGTAAAGATTTTGGTTTGAGAAGTTTCTAAACGCGTAGATCTAAAACCAAATAAGTATATGGATAAAATTGTCAATAATTGGATGCATGTGTTGACTATGCTGGTAATCATGAATTTCACAAATTTTATGAGAAAATAAATGATTTTGTTCTTGGAGTTTGATGAGTTAACAAGTTGTGTGGTAGTCTAAAAAAGGTTTTTCAGTGGAAGAATGTGAAGAAGTTGACGAGGAAGAAGAAGAAAAAGAGTATAACAAAGAACCAAACGATAAAAGTTACGATGACAATTAACACAAAATTTGACAATGAAAATGACAAGAAAGAATATGAAGAATAAGAAAACATTGAATAAAAACACGAAAACATAGGTGGTAGCGATCAATTAAATATGAAAACGAATGATTATAAAATTGTTTCCTTTTTCTGGTGGTCAAATAAAATGGTTTAGGATATGTGAGGTCATCAGTTTGATTTGCCTCGCCTGGACGTCAAGTTAAATTTATGATTTTTTTTATCAGATTTGATTTTATAACACAACTGATTTTTATATTTTAAAAATTATGTATCTGAAATTTAATTTTTTTCCTCAATACTAATTTTAATTTTTTTATGAGATAATATTTTATTATCGTAATCAATTATATATAATTTTTATCAAAAAATATCAAATAAATCCAGATTACGCATGGATTCAAAACCTAGTACTAGTAAAAAAGAAAAAATTAATGACAGGAAAAAAAAAAGTAATAACTCCATACCTAAAAGCAAAAGAGGCAATCCTCACTTTAAAAGATTTTTTTTTTCCTTTTTTTTTTTTTATGTTTCTTTTGACAGCCAATTCATCATCACGCTTTCTCTTTTTGGCCTTTCAACAATTTCCTAATTCAACTTTCGGAAAGAAAAATAAATAAATCGTTGATCACATAACCAACCGTGAACAAAGTCACTATAATGATGATTATTGAAGTTTTCTAGTATAATAATACAAAGCACAACACTACTGTTTGGAAAATTACTCCACTTACTACTCATTAACATCTGAATTTCCAACGGATATACAAATGCTTTTAAGAGAAATAGAAGTTGTTGAGGTAGAAAAACTTATTCCGGTTTAGTTTTTAATTCCGGTTCAGATCAAAACCAACTTTAAAGTAGACAAAGACAGCGTAGTTAGCGCATGTTACCCGACAACATCATTCTCACTCTCTCTTTCTCTTCTCTTCTCTCTCTCTCTTCTCTCAGTGAAGGAAGCAGAGGAGTCAACAATTTCAATGGCGGCCAACAATTTCGCAACGAAGCTAAGCCGAAACACAAACAGAATCACAGTAATCTTGGTCTACGCATTCCTCGAATGGCTTCTCATGTTCTTTATCTTCCTCAATTCCCTTTTCACTTACTTTATCGTCAGATTCGCATCTTTCTTCGGCCTTAAGCAAGTATGCCTTCTCTGCCCTAATCTAGATCGACTCCTCGAGCGAAACTCAGCAAATAGATTCACTTACTACAGAGAGGTTTTATGTGAAAATCACGTCGCGGAGCTCGCTACTCTGAGCTTTTGCAGAACTCACGGGAAAACATCCGAATCGGCGAACTTGTGCTCAGATTGCTCAAATCGTGAAGAAGAAAGGAGCAACATTGGTTTAGGGTTTTGCACATGTTGTCAGAAGAGCTTGGCTGAAAAACCCTACCCTAATTACTTGCTTATCAAGTCATCAATTTGGGGGAAAACTCTGGGAGTAGATAGAGAAAATGGAGGATTGATATTAGAGATGATCGATGATGATAAATTCTTTGGAGATGGATTTGAGGTAGAGAGAGAAGACTATCCCTTAGGGCCGTTCTTCAGAGGTAAAGCAGAAGAAGAAGAAGGGAAGAGACAAGAGCTGCATCAAAATGGTGAAGTGATTTCAGATGTTGAGAGCTATGGTTTAAGCCTGAGAGAAGTGTCTGAGGAGGATGGGTTAAGATCTATCATCAGCAATATTAATTCTCCCGGGAACGAAGAGGAGATCCCTGAAGCTAAATCAAGGGTTTCAGAGGATGAACAAAGGGATGATGACACTGGCAATGTTGAGACACATGGGGAAGGTCAAATTTCAGGTAAGAGTGAGAATTCATAAATCCAAAGTTTATATTTTGTTATTGTCTGTCACATGGGTTTTAAAGATTGTTCAATTTTGTGACTAAACCACAGTGCCTGTGGCTGTGAAAGAAGAAGAAGGAGCAGATTTGTTGGTTGACCAGTTTGAGAGCAAGAATTTTACTGGTAAGCAAAAGGAATGAAGCTTTTGTTATCGAAAACCTCTCTCTGTAGGATTTGATCCTCTTCTAGCAGGTCTTGTGCACCTTGAAGTCTGAATATGTAGAGTTTTTTTCTTTCATAGGTAGCCAAAATCAAGAAGAAGGAGAAGAAGATGGAGAAGATAAGAATAAGGAGCTTGATCCGGAAACTCCAACTTCAGTCAGTACTTCTTTATTCAACAAGAAACTTCTTTTTCTTGCCAGAAATGAGTATGCAGGTGATGAAAGTGTATTAGTGAGTGAGATGGACGATGGTGGTCCTTTAAAGACTATTGAAAGACTGAGAGAGACTATGAGAGCAGAACAAGAAGCATTAAGAGATTTATATGCAGAGCTGGAAGAAGAAAGAAGCGCGTCTGCAATATCGGCTAACCAGACAATGGCCATGATCACGAGGCTACAAGAAGAGAAAGCGAAAGTTCAGATGGAGGCTTTGCAGTATCAAAGAATGATGGAGGAGCAGGCCGAGTATGATCAAGAAGCCTTGCAGCTGCTGAATCATTTGATGGTGAAACGAGAGAAAGAGAAGGAACAACTCCAGAGAGAACTTGACGTTTATCGAGAGAAGGTTTTGGAGTATGAATCGAAAGCTACGAACAAAATCACAATTACAAAAACCAATTCTGAGGCTTCTGATGATGGTAGTAATGATGATGATGGGAAGAAGGAGGAGAATGGAGAAGAGGACACTTCTTCTGAGACCGATGTGGATTTGGAGAAGATAACGTTGGATTGTGTACAACATATGAGCATCCTTGGTGAATCTTTATCAGAGTTTGAAGAAGAGAGGCTAGTGATTTTGGATCAGCTTAGAGTGTTAGAAGACAGGCTGGTAACAATGCAGGACAATGATCAGTCAGCCGAGGATCCAAAATTTCCAGGAGAATTTAGCAATAGTTATGATCAAGAAGAGAGTTATAGTGAACATGAAGGACAAACAATGGCATCAATGGCAAAGAGTCTGCTACCTCTTCTAGACGCAGCAGAGAACGAATCAGAAGACGAGTATCAAGAACTACCGGAGTCCGCTGAAAAGAACTTTGGTTCGGAAAGCGAGAAGCTAGAGATCATCAAACAAGTTGATAGTGTCTATGAGAGGTTGCAGGTGCTGGAAACAGATGGAGAGTTTCTGAAAAACTGTATGAGTTCGGCGAAGAAAGGTGACAAAGGAACAGATATTCTCAAAGATATTTTGCAACATCTCCGCGATCTTAGAACCATTGAACTCACTGACACAATCGAAAACCAGACGACACAGGAAGATTGATGGTTACAATTTACAAGAATTGTGAACTCTTTTCACCAATTATTTATTCAGACAGGTTTCAAGAACTGGAATCAATGTCTTGCACTGCTCAATGGAGAGGATCTGAGGATTACAGAAATTCTCAGATGTTTCTTGTTTGTGTTTTTGTTGTTGTTTGGAGTAGCTAAAGGATTCTCACTAGTCCAATATTGGATTTGTATCTGTCATGTAAATTGCATTGTGTTTCTTGTAGTTTATGAGAGTTTTCAGTTCCAAATATGGGGAAATAATTATTTTTGAAAGTAAATGATATGTTCATGATAGATAAGTTACAATGGCACATACATACAACACAAATGGTTCATTCTAGAACATTCTAAACACTTTGTTAAGAGATTGCAGAAGACAAATTGCTGGAAAACAGAATTGTAACAATATATATGAATTAAGACCAATTGCCTCATTACAAGATTGCACTCATTTCGCAAGAGCCCATTATCGTTCATAACTTCATTTTTCTAAACAAGCCGTAGGCCTTTAATGTCTGACCATCAGACATTAATGTATAGTTCGGCCTTAAGACATTGGTGGCCAAGCGAGTTCCACTTATGAGAGATGGTTTTTATAAATTAAATAAGTTTTTCACTGAAGCAACATACATATTTTAAAGAACATGGGCTAGAAAACAGATTTGCATTTCCTGAAAATGTCATTTGTAGCCCATATTTCCTGAACATGGGCTATATATTCTTATGAGTTGTATAAAATTTTATGTCACCTACAATAGTTAGAAAAAAAAACTGAAATTATTAGTTAGAAAAAAAAACTGAAATTATAAACAAATTAAGTCAAGAACCTGAAATATGCATCATAAAATACATAGAATTATGTTAACTTCCCAAGGTAGTTGTTTAATTTACTTTAATCAAGTAACCCTTTAATTAAACTTAAAATGATATTCCTCTTTTGCCAATCAAAACTCAAAAGAGTGGTTATATGACATGTATAAAAATAAGAAAGAATTACTCAAATGTTATTCAAAAGTTAGTTTATTATTTATATCTATAAATCTTCTAAATATTACTCAAATATTTAGTGTGCTAGGTGTAATTACAATTTATCTCTTGAGTTTAGTTTTTCGATTTTGAGTAAAAAAATAAAAAAAAAATATACATTAGCAAATTAAAATACACATCATTTTCGATTTTTTAGGTCTCAATCTCTTTTTGATTTACTTTGCTACTAGGCTTAGCTAAGCTTCCTCTATCTCGTTGCTGATTCTTTTTTTTGTATTTCTGAACGCAATTAGATAACGGATACAGTGTTGTTCTTCCTGAGAAATTGAATACTGGCAATTGGAATGTCTACAGGTTTCCCTATTCTTCTTCCTCTCCTTTTCTCTATCTCTCTCTCTCTCAATTTCATTTTATTTTAAAAATTTTCTCAGATCTGTAAAGTCTCCGTTCAAGCTCGTTAGTAGATTCCCAGATCATCCTGACATCGCTACTCTCCATGACAATTTTGAGTATGGCAACCAGACTCCCTCTTCTTCTTCTTCTTCTATTTATCAAAATTTTTGAGTCACCTCTCTGTGATTGTTACTGTTCCTTTGTTACTATGTATGTAGGCATGCTGTTCATGATTTTCGTGATTACAAGTATTTAGGAACTCGTGTTCGTGTCGATGGAACTGTTGGAGAGTGAGCTGCTCTTAAAGTTTACTCAAGAAAATTATTATGTATATGCTTTCTTATGAAAGCTTTTCTCTTTACGTGACTCTTTTGTATTTATTTACTCTTCTCAAGCTATAAATGGATGACATACGGAGAAGCTGGTACTGCAAGAACCGCTCTTGGTTCTGGTTTAGTTCATCATGGTATCCCCATGGTAATTTGTTTGATTCTAGCTTTCACTACTTCCTGATTGATCTTGAGTTTTGGAGCTTGACTGTTAAGTCTCTGTCTTGGTTTTAAATGGCGCAAAGCGCACCATGGCACAGAGGATCCATCAATGAGCCATGCGCCATGGCGCACTAAGGCGCCCGCCTTTCAGATCTGTGGCACTCCAGTAACAGATTTTCTACATGTGGTTTTAGCCTTCAATCTCCATTCATATACAGTGTTTTATTAAAGAGAATTAGGAATTTTACATCTTTAATTGTGGAAACTATCGTAGATTAAGAGTTCAATTTAAATAAACTGAAGAATTGATTTGGTTAAATAAACAAATTATAACACATGGTTTAACTTTCAAGCCAGTTTAGACTACAAAATCTCTTAAACTGAATCATGTTTTAACTAGCTCGGTTTGTAAAATGGTTTATCCTATTGTATCTAGTCGTCCTCTTCCTAAAACCCCTAAAATCACTAAGTTTTTGTTGCAAGTTTTGAAAAGTTTTCGCATAACCTAAGATGCGATCGCCATGATTGCCTCGCGCATCAACGAGGCTCACACATGGCGCGCGCATCATAGATCTCGCCACGCATCTAAGTTTTGTTGCCCTTTTCTTAGTCACTGCGCCACGCGCAATTGCACGCCACAGGCGCGGTTTTTAAAACCCCAAGGTCTCTGTTTTTCTTCTATTAGGGATCATCTGTTGGAATTTACTTTATCAACCGTCCTGAGTGGCTCATCGTTGATCATGCTTGTTCTTCTTATTCTTATGTGTTTGTTCCTTTGTATGATACTCTTGGTAAGCTTCTGGTTACAGCTTATTATTTCAATTGCACATTTGTTACGGATGTTTATGATAATAATACTCTCTTTTTTTTTTTTTGAGTGCAGGTCCTGATGCTGTCAAATTTATTGTCAATCATGCAACTGTGCAAGCTATTTTTTTGTGTGGCAGAGACTTTAAACTTTGTAAGTTCTTCAGTCCAAGCCCGCCAAGGACACTGTAGAAAAGTTCAGAATTCCGCTTCTCAGAACAGGTTACGACTTCTCCTTTTCCTGATTCAGTATGGGAAAAATATATTGTTTATATAACTTTCTCTTGGTGCAAATTACAATCTTGCGTACATATTTCACATATTTCAAAATTTTGTTTCCTATAAATTTTGTAAAACGTTGCACATTATTATTATACCATCACGTTTACACTCTTTAAAGATAGTTCGTGACTATGCTCAGTTCGAGATGAATTGTATTTGGGTATGTAAAACATTGATTTGTCTATTTTCAAAATTATGACTGATTTACGGTTAAGTTACGGCTAAGTTATATACTTCACACGCCTGACTTATGAATTACGGAGTTATGAGATATTAGTACGTATTCTTCTTTCTTTCCTAGGTCTTTCGTTCTGTCAGATTCCTATAAATTATCTAATTAAAACGTCTCTCGATATCACAAAAAGTGTTGTTGGGAAATCGCGAAAAATCACTAATTTTGTGCCAGCTCAGATCCACACATAATAAATACATAAAGTTAGCTTTTCTCACAATATATTATTCAAATTAATTAAAAAAATTTGAATTTGAATTGCGAATAAAAGAAATAAAAGTATTTCTCAAACAATTGACTGATATGGCTGAGTTATAGACATAAATGGCTGACTTATGAAATATTTGTAAATTAGAATTATTATAACTCAAAATTAAAATATAGAATGAAAAAATGAATATTACAATCATTATAAGCAATAAAAGTAATAATTATAGATAAAGATTGATTTTACACAGTCCGATCAAAATGTGTAAAACATTCAAAACATGATATTTAAGGGTTAGGGTTAGGGTTAGGGCTTGAGGTGTAGAGTTCATATTTCCAACATTATGGGTTTTAATATAACAGTTTGATTTTGGTTATATTGTGTTTGGTTTAAGGTGATAATTTGGATATACTAATATAATAACCATTTGAAAATTTAAAAAATTTTGAAATTACTTTTCGGTTATTTCCGGTTATAGGTCGGTTAGATGAATATATAACCATAAATAATCCAAATGTTATCCAAATTAGGTGGATTAACTTAATATAATCGATAGCAAGCCGAATGTAACCATAATTAACCGAAAATAATGGAAAAAATAGTTTCCGGTTCGGTTCGGTTTGGTCGGTTATTTAGTCATTCTAATTTGAGGGTTGGCTGAGTTATAGTTTATGACGACAGAGTTATCGTTTAGGTATTCTCAATAATATGAAAACGTATTCTTCTTTTTTTCCTGGGTCTTTTGTTTTTGTCAGATTCCTAATAAGTATTAAAACGTCTCTCGATGTCACAAAAAGTGTTGTTAGGGAAGCGCGAAAAATCATTAATTCTGTGCCTCCTCAAATCCACACGCATAATAAATTCATAAAGTGAGCTTTTTATCACAAGATATTATTGCAAATAATTAAATAATTATTATTCGAATTTAGAATTTTATTTTTCTAAAAATATTTCTTCAACAATTGAATATTAAAATTATTATAACTCAAAATTTAAATTTAGAATGGAAATATGAATATCACTATCATTAAAACCAATAAAAAGGGATATTTATAGACTTAGAGTGATTTTTACACATTCTAATTTGAGGGTTGGCTGAGTTATCGTTATTCACGACTGAGTTATGTAAAATAATTAAGATAAAGTGATGGCTGAGTTATCAAATATTGTGGTTGACTTATTGAACTTTATGGTTGAGTTATCATTCCGTAATGGCTGAGATATCCAAATAATGACTGATTTATATTATTATGAAGGTACAACATAAACGAAATCGAAAAAAACAAAAAACACAAAATCATAGTTCGTAGTTCATAGTTCATATAGAATACGACACGGAAGTACAATGAAAATTACTTTTTGAAACCGACGTCATCTGAGCCAAATTCTTTCAAACATATCGACCAAATCATTCCAAACTATGCTAGTCAGCATCTCGGGTTTATTGCCACCACTCGCCCATATCCTCTTGAGAGCACGCATCTGGGATCTGAATAACGTTCTAGCCACCAAATTAAACAGTGTCCAGATCGTTAAAGTGTGCTTTGGATCCCACGTGTATTTACGCTACAATTAAAGGAAATAATCGATAAGAGTATAGAATAATATCAATATGGTGGTTTTTTTTAGTGATCTTACCGCGAGGAGGAGAAACCACCGTCTCTTAAAGTGGAAGGGAATCAAGTGGTACGTCGGCCACCCATGGTGCTAGTTGTGTTGAAGTATTCCTCTAATCGCGATAGAGAGAACGTGAAGGAACTTGAACCACGTAACAGTAGTTTTGTCAACCCAGGAACCCACACCAGGGTTTAGAACCGGAATATTCTCCAGACCAGTGGCGCAAATGATCGCTTGGACATCTCTAAAAAACTGTCCATCGATATGAGGAACAACTTCCATGTCGATAGGAAGATGTCACAGATAGAGAGATCTGTGATTTAGGAGTAGATAAAGAGAAATGAAGAATGAGATGAAAGAGATGAAAGAGATTCAGACATATGAATGAGGAGAATATAAAGGAAAAACAATAGGAAAACGAAAGTTCGCGTCTATTATTAGGTTAACTGATGGTTTCCCGCCAAAATATCGCTTTATGGTTGAGTTATAATCATTACGGGAAAACGAAAGGTCATGTGACGGCTGAGTTATAGTGAGTTATGGTTGAGTTATCACAAGAAACAATCTGAAGGTAAATGGATGATATATATGACTTTACGGCTGAGTTACAATATTTACGGGAAAACGAAGTCATGTGACGGCTGAGTTATAGTGAGTTATGGCTGAGTTATCACAAGAAACAATTTGAAAGTAAATGAATGATATATATGACTTGACGCTGAGTTATAATATTTACAAGAAAACGAAAGGTCTCGTCGATTCATGTTACGGCTGAATTATAGTGTTTTATGGCTGAGTTATCACAAGAAACAATATGAAAGTAAATGGCTGATATATATGACTTTACGGCTGAGTTATAATATTTACGGGGAAAACGAAAGGTCTCGTCGATTCATGTGACGGCTGAGTTATAGTGATTTATAAATCCTTAATGGCTGATATATCGGAGTCATCGAAAAATCAAATCAGCTTGAAAATTCATCGTCTTCTTCTTCGTCAGATGCTACTACGACAACTTCTTCTTCTTCTTCTTCGTTTTCTTTGTCAACGATCTTACCATAATCAAAACAAGTGCCTTCAAATCCCCCATCGTACGCTTCGTATGTAGATTCTACTTTCGTGTCACTGCTTGGCCAAATCATACTTTCTCTAGCTCCACTAGTTTCTGTAGACTCTTTCGCCGAAAACTCTACACAAAGATGTAGCTGATCGGTTTTCCATAGCCCCAAAAAACATTGCAATTGTCGATCATTGGAGACAAACAACTGGTGGAGTATCATGCGCCATTAGTTTCAGTGCCTTGTTCGAGAACATGTAGCTCAACTTTAGCTCATGGCTAAACGCGCCCAATCTATAGTCTTCAAGAACAAGCTCCACAAGCTTGTCATGTGTTGTGCCACCATCGATCTGCACAACTATACACCCTCTATCGTCGGTGTTAAATACATATCTCTGTTTTTTTACCCAATTACGGAATCAACTAGTACCGGAACTGGATCCATGAAAGAAAATGAAGAACAAGGTGAAGAAGAAGTAGAAAGAACTAGGTGAAGAAGAAAAGTTAAGAAGAAATATAAGAACAAGGTGAAGAAGAAGGTAAATAGTTCACTTATTTACCAGTTGAAGAACAAGAGTCGAATGACGTTTCGTATTTTCAGAGAAAAAAAAAGATGATATGGAATGCTGACATGGATGTTGCGTCCGACGTGGCAAGTCAGCCATCAAACAATTAATACCTCAGTCTATATAAAACTCAGCCATCAAACAAATTATAACTCAGTCACAATATGAAAAACATTACAGTAATTAAAAAACAAAAAAATTGCTGCCAAATTCAGCCGCTCATCAACTGAAAATATGTAACTCAGCCATATCGTTTAATAAGTCAGTCGTAACTGAATAACATTCTAGTAATTAATCTTTTGCTACTAAGTCAGCCGTCGAATGGCTGAGTTGTACGATAAGTCAGCCTATCACAGCTGAGTTGTACGATAACTCAGCCAGTCGGAAAATGGTAACTCAGCCGTGCCGTAGTGATAACTTAGTCGTGTCGTAGTGATAACTCAGCCTACGATAAGTCAGCCTACTAGTAACTCAGCCAAAATTTTAACAACTCAACCATCGGGTGAAAACTCAGCCGTAAGGACGGCTGAGTTAGAGCGTAACTCAGCCAGATTTTGATAAGTCAGCCGTAACGCTTGGCTGAGTTATGCTCTAACTCAGCCAGATTTTGATAAGTCAGCCGTAACGCTTGGCTGAGTTATGCTCTAACTCAGCCGTTCGCTCTTACTTAAATGTTTTTTTCCATAACTCAGCCGGAATATACCTATAACTCAGCCGCAATATACCTTTGTAACGCGTTATGGCTGAGATATTGTTACACGTCAACGTTTTTGACGTGGCGTTTGACGTGGCAATGACATTTTTGTAATTACGTTTTTTCCGGTAACATAAAACAAGGGCATGCTGGGTATTTTGAAAATACCCGAAATATTCTAGTAATAAAATCTTTGATTGTAGATTTTGATAATATTATCTAATTTGGATAACATTTGAGTAAATCACCGTAAAAATAAATAACAAACTTTAATTATTTAGTGGTATAAATTTCCATTAGTGTTTTTTTTTTTGGCCACACGAAATGTATTTAAACCCGAGCTAGGAAACCATGAAAATGAACTTCAACCAATGAATTGAATATATATTATTAGAAATGATTTCACGCATATGCTGATTTAACAACATATGCTAAGAGTTGCCGTATAAACAAACACCACATTGCTTCAAGTAGAAAAAAGTACGTAGAATAATGTTGAGTTTGCATAAACGTCATGATTATCTTTAGGAAGATAAAAGGCATCATAAGTCTCTCATCTCATGTGTTCCTTACCATTGGTCACATGCTCATTTTACTTTTGCATTCCTAATGATAAGATGTAAAACCTAGTAGGTAGGTATCATGAAAGAAAAGATGATGACAATTGACAATAATAGTTTCTATGCCATGGTCATGTTTCTTTTGGAGTAAATGAAGTGTATAGTTTTGTTACCAACTTCATGTACAAAACAAATCATTGAACTATACCAAACATTTTTCTAAAAAAGTTATGCCAAAGGTGTGATTTTATTAGGTTTATTTTCTTATGAACACGCATTTATACACCAACCGTGTTTTTCAAATGTGAGCAATATAATAAATTGTGAAATACGCCGAACGTTGACAAAATAATAAAAAAAAAGTTGGCCGAAGAATAAGAGCCGTAGATCTCTCTCACTTTTGTAGCAGCAAAGCAATGATATGAACAACAACAACAACAACAACAGCCGTGACGGTAGTATTCACTGTCAGTTGGATTGGACTACTAATAAAGATGAAGTGTGTGGGGTCATTTTCGTCATTTTACCAACCTTCACGTTCTTTACTTTTTACTTTTATTTTTTAAAAATAATTTAATGAAGTTAGAAATTATTTAGTGGGGTTTATTTTATTTTTTTGCTTTTTCTATACATCGGATCGGTAGGAGAATCCTACTCTTATTTTAAATTTTTACAATATTATTTATTATTATTATTATTTTATAATATAAGCTTTTTAAAAAATAAAAAAAAAGAAGAGGAGTAGTGAGGCCACTCTGGAGACAGACAACTAAACCACACCTGCCAATTATCATTCTCCGTTACTTCTTTACTTGGATCCTTCCCCCTTTTTTCCTCATTTCCACCGATTCGAATCATTTGTCTCTCTCTCTCTCTTGATCTGTGATTTCCAGAAAATTTAATTGAGAACCCAATTTCAATACAAACAATATCGATCGAATTTGTAACCGATCAACTGAGCGCGGCGGTGGTGACGGCGATCGGCGGCTATGGCTTCCAAGACTAAGTAAGAGAGTCCTCTTCTTACTCTGTTTCAATTTTTCTTTTTAATAAACTGGGGATATAAATATATATATCTCTTTTGAGTAGATTCAGATCTGATTGACAGGAAAAAAGACTAGTTACTATTTTGAGAAATTGTCAATGATCGAGAGATCTTTTTTTTAGGATCTCAATTTTAATTTTTTCCCCCTAATTTTGCGGCAATTTGAGCAATTGTGTGCTGAGATCTGACTTGTGTTGTTGTCTCTTTTGTTTGGAAACAGAACTAGTTTGTCTGAAACTAGTACTACTACTACTACTACTACACTGGGGGAAATCATCACCTGCAACTCCAAGAGTATCAAAATTGACTAGTAGCAGCAGGAACGCAGTCAATAAATCCGAAACTACTAATAGTATAATAATTCTCCATCTACTACTCCACATTCACGCCTTTCACTTGATCGCTCTTCCCCACATTCCAAGTCTTCTACTGAGAGACGCTCCCCAAGGTTCCTACTCCTCCCGAGGTACTTGTGGTCTTTATCTTGGACCTGCTTAATGTTCTTTTTTTTTTTTTTTTTTTTTTTTTTTTTTTTTTTTTATTAACATCAGTTTTGTTTTCTAACGAATTCGCAGAAAACTCAAGCGCGTGTGGTAGCGACGAAAGGAACAGAATCTCAACCACGGTTGAGTCAAATCAAGGAAGATTTGAAGAAAGCCAACGAGCGGATAACTTCATTGGAGAAGGAGAAAGCCAAAGCACTTGATGAACTCAAAGAAGCTAAAAAAGAGGCTGAAGAAGCGGCTGTGAAGCTGGACGACGCTTTAAAAGCTCAGAAACATGTGGAGGAGAATTCTGAGATCGAGAAGTTTCAGGCTGTTGAGGCAGGGATCGAGGCGGTTCAGAACAGTGAAGAAGAATTGAAGAAGGAGCTAGAGAGTCTCAAGAACCAGCATGCTTCAGATTCCGCTGCTCTTGTTTCGGTTAGACAGGAGCTTGAGAAGATCAACGAAGAACTGGCTTTGGCCAATGATGCTAAGACTAAGGCCCTGAGCAAAGCTGATGATGCTAGTAAGACTGCTGCTATCCATGCTGAGAAAGTTGACATCTTGTCTTCGGAGTTGACTCGGTTGAAAGCTTTGCTTGATTCAACCCGAGAAAAGACTGCTATTTCGGGCAACGAGATGGTTGCCAAGCTAGAAGACGAGGTTGTGGTTTTGAAAAGAGATCTTGAGAAAGCGAGAGGTTTCGAGGCAGAGGTTCAAGAAAAAGAGATGATCATTGAGAAGCTTAATGTTGATTTAGAAGCTGCCAAGATGGCAGAGTCTTACGCACATAACTTGTCTGACGAGTGGCAGAGCAAAGCCAAAGAAGTGGAGGAACAGCTTGTAGAAGCTAACAAGTTGGAGAGATCTGCTTCTGTATCATTGGAATCTGTGATGAAACAGCTCGAAGGAAGCAATGATAAACTGCATGACATGGAAACTGAAATCACTGAACTTAAGGAGAAGATCGTTACATTGGAGTCGAAAATTGCTAGTCAGAAGGAGGAACTTGAAGAATCCGAGCAACGGTTGGGCAGTGCAGAAGAAGAATTATCTAAAGTTGAAAGAGAAGTAGAGAGTTTGAAGAGTGAGCTTGAAACTGTGAAGGAGGAGAAGAATCGGGCTTTAAAGAAGGAGCAAGATGCTACTTCAAGAGTTCAAAGGCTCTCGGAAGAGAGAAGTAAGCTCTTGTCAGATCTAGAGAGCTCAAAAGAGGAAGAGGAGAAGAGTAAGAAAGCAATGGAGAGTTTAGCTTCGGCGTTGCATGAAGTGTCGAGCGAAGGAAGGGAGTTGAAAGAGAAGTTGTTGAGTCAAGGCGATCACGAGTATGAAACACAAATAGATGACTTGAAGTTGGTTATTAAAGCGACCAACGAGAAGTACGAGAATATGCTTGATGAGGCAAGACATGAGATAGATGTTCTTGTTAGTGCAGTCGAACAAACTAAGAAACATTTTGAGAGCTCAAAGAAGGATTGGGAGATGAAAGAAGCCAATTTGGTGAATTACGTGAAGAAAATGGAAGAAGAAGTTGCTTCAATGGGGAAAGAAATGAATAGGTTGGATAATTTGCTGAAGAGAACCGAGGAAGAAGCCGATGCAGCTTGGAAGAAGGAAGCTCAGACGAAAGACAGTTTAAAGAAGTGGAAGAAGAGGTCATTTATCTTCAGGGAACTCTCGGGGAAGCCAAAGCCGAAAGCATGAAGCTAAAGGAGAATCTGTTGGATAAAGAAACTGAGTTTCAAAACGTCATTCACGAAAACGAGGATCTGAGAGCGAAGGAGGATGTTTCTATGAAGAAGATCGAGGAGTTATCGAAGTTACTCGAGGAAGCAATATTGGCCAAGAAGCAACCGGAAGAAGAGAATGGCGAGCTCAGTGAGACCGAAAAAGACTATGATTTGCTACCAAAAGTGGTTGAGTTTTCTTCTGAGAACGGTCATAGAAGTGTAGAAGAGAAATCTTCTAAAGTAGAAGAAACCCTCAATCACGAAGCTTCTTCACAAGAGCAGGTCAGCAATGGCATTGCCAATGGAACAGCAATGGCAACGGTATGGAGGAGAAGGAAGTGAATGGAAAACCCGAGGCAGAAACAGAAAAGAAGGAGAAGAAACAAGAATCACCAGATGATGACAAAGATGATTCTGTTGAAGTTATATTCAAAATGTGGGAAAGTTGCCAAATCGAGAAGAAAGAAGCTTTCCCCGAAAAGAAATCAGAACTAGAGTCTCAAGAGGAAGAAGAAGATTCAAGCAAAATCGATGAAAGCGACAAAACCTCAACAGAGAACATCGATGAAACCGGAAACGCTTTAAATACAGAAGATCAGCTCATGATGGAGAAGAAGATCAAGAAGAAGAAGACTTTACTTGGTAAAGTTGGGAATCTTCTCAAGAAGAAAGCACCCGTAAACCAGAAATAACAAAACTCTTCCAGGTAAGGAACAAAAAAAGAAGTAAATCTTATATGTAAAACAATATCTGTATACCCTTTTTTATTTCATCAGTGTTCTTTATATATCTAATTTGTTGGTTCTTGATCATTCTTTCTTCTTTTCGAACAATGTTTTCCCATCTTTGTTTATAAAGGTTTGTGTTTTTCATTTATTCCGAAACTCTTATAACTAACCGCAACAACAAACAGAAACCGCTCAACCTCCATGAACACGAACGAGTTCCTTCACAAGCAACTTTGATGATTCAAATGATCCAAGAACTCCAAGAACACACCCGAGAACAACAAACCCGAGATTGGCGGCTCTTGTGAGTTTCGACATCCCGTCCCAGCAAATCTTCAAGTAGAAAGCAGACGGCAATGTCACAGCGATTGTGATGCTAACCAATGAGCCCGAGAGGCTCAAGACGTAACCAAAGTAAGGGACGGTTAAAGCCAATGCAAGAATGACAAGCAACAGAGCGGAGCCCATAAGACCACGAGCCACGAGCTTGGTGCGATTGGTCATGGTAGGAGGAAGGCTACGTTCGAGCTGGATGGCTAAAGGAGCGAACTCTAAGGCGTATTTGGTCATCGGAGTTAGTACAGTGGCCCAGAGAGCGATCTTGGTAACTAGTAAATGTTTAGAAGACTGAGGGTAATTTGGGGATTCACGCTTGGTCCGAACATCTTTGCTCCTGTGATGGCTAGTGCAGTGTATAGAGCCGTCACCATAGCAAAGCTTACGATCGATACCTACGTATTCAAATTTGCACATATGGATTAGGTTAGGTTTTAGACAAGGCAAGGTTATACTTTATCTACTTTATACTACACACTTTTTTAATCAAAAATTTCGGAAAGTAAAAATTAAGTTGGGTAGAAATTTACCAATATTATGCCAAAGTGAGAGGCATAACTCTTTTGAGTTTTTTTTTTAAATAGAAAAGAAGCTTGAATACAAGACGTTACATTTTAAACCTATATGATTGTATACCTTATACTATGTACATATTGTTATAAATTTAAGGAAAAATACACCCTATACAAATTGGTGAATTCATGGATATATCTACATGAATAATATACTACTAGTATTTTCTTATAAAGTCGCAAACAATATGTTGCAAAAATAAAGGTTAGGGTATGTGTATTCTAACGTACCTTTGTGAATTTGGAGGGATCTTTCATGGAAGTGTATAGATTCGGAAACACGATGTGTCCACCGAAACCGAACAAATAGATTCCCGAAACCGTTGGAATATTCCCTAACCGGAGCGCCGGAATCCTCCCATCATCAATAACGCCTCCAAACACGGCCGTGTAAACCACCGAACCAAATATAATAGCCGACATAAGAATCCCACCGGAAGAAAGAAACGAGATCGAAGACAAATCTCTAATCCAGAGGCTCGGCAAGGCGATAGCCACCGCTACTGCCGTCAGCTTTGCCGCCGGGAAATGACCGTTGGGGTGGTGACTAAAAGTGGCGGGAAAAGCGGCGGAGATGTTGTCGTGGAGGGAGATAGTGTAGGAAACTAAGGCCATGAAGATTTCGACGTAGATGAAGAGGGAGGCGATGAGGCGGCCGTGGCGGCCGAATGCTGAGTGGCCTATGTCGGAGTAGGATTTAGATTTGGGGTTGCGGCGGAGACAGTTTCCGAGGATGTGGGAAGTGTAAGTGGTGAGGATTCCGAATGATATGAGGAGGAAGATTGAGATCCAACCGCCGGTTTCCACGGCGTACGGCATTGATAGTTGGCCTAGTCCTATGTTACATTACGTCAGACGGTCAGAGTTTGCTTATTGATTCGTTATAAATTTTGACAAATTTATATTTTCGTTAAAACATGTATATACTTTCTAATAGGCCTCGGCATAAAAACCATACCCGAATATCTAACCCGGAACCTGACCCGAAAAACCGGGTTCAGGTTGGGTACGAGTTTGCCTATAAAATCCTATTGGGTTCTATTTTTTAATACATGTGGGTTCGGGTTAGGGTCGGATAATATCCGGTACCCATTTGGGTACCCATTAAATTCGAACATATAAACATATTTATAATATGTATCATTAATATAATACAATTACTCCAAAATTATGATTATAATTTTGAATATTTCATTTAGTTTTATACCTAAATATCAAAAATAATCAAAATATCTAAAATATTTTGTCATATAAGTCAAAATTTAACTAAATTTATTTAAATTTAATTAATTTAGTAATATTTTTTCGGGTACCCGGTAATTCGGGTACTAATCGGGTTCTAAAATTTGTAACCCAAACCGACCCGAACCCGATAGTACCCAAACCGAACCGAACCCATATATCTGAAAATACCCAATAGGTTCTATTTTTCTAAACCCGCTTACCCGAATCCGAATGGGTAATACCCGAACCCGAACGGGTTACCCGAATGTCCAGCCCTACTTTCTAAGTTACAAACCATTAATAAGAAGCAGAAACTTGTGTAGACACACTCATGTGTAACTAACTCTCAGTATATGTCTAGTTGTTTATCAAAATAGCTAGCTCACATGCAAATATATCAATTGAAATGGTGCACCATAATAATAAAATACGTACCAATGAGCATACCAACCATGTTGATAACTGAGTGAAGAAATGAACTATTTTCAGAAGCCTCCAACAGCAGCAACTCTTTAACCCCGGTTTCGAGCTCACATTCACACCTTTTATTTTCCTCAACACACGCAACACAGATCTTCGTTCCCGGCATGTTTCTACTACGTAAGCAGTTCGTTACTAGCTAGCTAACGTATACTTCACTGATGAGATATGTTTTTTTGATGTGTAGGAGAAAGTGGGAGTGTTGCTGCTATTTGTAGAGGAAGAGTAGATGCACTGTACAGTGAAGAATTTCTAGATAAAAGATGCACTGTACAGTGAAGAGTTTCTAGATAAAAAAAAATATAAAAATGATAATGACTTGATTATACAATATTATTGTTTCGTATATTCGTTGGCCTTCCAATGGAATTGGAAAGTGGTTTTTTTGTTGTTGGATGTTTAGCATATTAGTTAGGAGGAATCACATCATACATTGGGAATTCCATACGCCATATACGTCATACATTTTTAAGTGAATCATGAGTGCTGATAATAATATATATGGTATACATAATAGTATGATACTAATTTACTAGGTTTTTCTTCTTCCAGATTTTATCAGCAATATGTTTGTTGTGAATCAAACTACTAGGTGGTACTTGAGAACCCACGCATTATTAAGACAACGTTTTTCATAAAACTTAAAAAGTAGGTGCTAGAGTTTAGAATATTGGTTGTTAATATTTTCTATTTATTGGGAATACTAATCTATTAAAGATACATTAGAAGAATATATAGAAGGGATACGAATAGAATATATGTTTTTGAATTATTTTGTTGATGTTTTGTTACATGCCTTTTTGGCATATATTTTCTCATGACGTTATTTCTAACCATATATTATTATTAATAATCCAGAAATGATGGTAGATATCAGAAAGAGGTTAAGATTGAATCTGATTGTGCTCCAACTAAATGAATTTGATCCACCATACCTGTCGATCGAGTTTCGATCCAGATCGACCCCACGAATTATATCTCTCTAAATATTTTCATAAGATTTCTTAAAAAAATTATTTAGGTGAATAGTAATTAGAAGAGCATCATATCGATATAATAAAGTACACGTGCTAAATATCATGCTCTTTCATGCATGAACACAGACAAAAAAAAGTTGTGCGCACTAAATCTGTTGATTAGAGACGTAACATTATGATTATAAATCTGTTACAAATAAATCTCAAATGAATCAAAAATCACATACGAAAAGTAAAAGAACGAGCAGCGATATAGTTCTGTTTTATGGGCCAAACAAATGGCATCCGAAACCGAAACAAAAACAAAAATCAACCTAATTAAAACCTAATATTCTTACAAATCTCTTCTATTAAAAACATACATGTTAAAAACTGAATTTAAAATAAAATTGATTATAACCCCATTAAAAATTGAACCGAAGCTGGATTGCACAGTTATTATCCAATAACCTTGAATTCTTCGTAAGTTAAATATCCTCAGTTGCTGGTTAGACATCTCCATGCATAATGTATGATAGAATTCAAAACACATAATGTTAGTTTGCAAACTTGCAACTATTAGAACCAAATACAGATGTACACGCACTGGTGAAAACTAAAAGCTTACGTACGTTAAGATAGCTTCTAGAACGATTCGTAAGACCTAACCTTGTATACGATCTCGGCCTTCTATCTAGAATCTTCAGTAGTTAAAGTACCTAGCTAACTAAGAGTAATCAAGTTATTTAGAGGAAAATTCATATCAATGACTGTAAAATTTTGGGTATTAAATGAACTGATATCTATGAAACCAGAAATACTTAAGTTTGTAAGTTGCAATGTTAAGGAGATGTCAGATGGTAAAAATAATGAAGCCTAAAAAAATTGAGTAGAGGGAATAATGAGAAGGAAGTGAAAATCCTCGTGAAGCATAAGATTATGTTTTATGTGATGCATGACGTGTATTACACAGATTCTAATTCTATGATGAATTAATATATTAATATGGCCGTCGATGTTTACGTTATTAATCAGTATAATGTTTGTTCCCATGACGCGAATATACGCTGACGTGAAACAAAAGTACTCTACAAACAGAAACAACAAACACACCCATGAAAGTAGTATATTTTCATCAGGGATATTACAAGTTCTGGAAATAAGTTATTACTAGTTTGGCGAGATGTATAGTTTGTTCTGTTTTGCTAAGTTTTCGAGAGAGAGAGAGAGAGAGAGATATATCTCATTGGTGATGAGTTTTTACAATCAAATGCAAGTTTACAAATGGAACGGAACAATACTGGTGATAACAGAAACTTGAAAGCCGCTGAATTCTGAAATCTGAAAGACAATACTGGTAGTTTCAGTGGAGGGCAGGAGAGAGCCACAGGGGATAAATGAGATTGTTGAATTTTGAGAAAAAGTCAGCAAGTGAAACTCTTTTAAATGAAAGGCTTAAACGTTGAAAGACAACAGCACTTACAAGAACCAATTACACAAGGAAACTAGAAATACCAAAATTGGGATTCCATCCCTCAAAATCTCAATCAAAATATAATTCATACCATGGGATTTAACTCAAACTGCGACTACGCTTCCCTGAGCTTCGGCAATTAGTCTCTTCTTACTAGATCTGTCTTTGGATTTCTGAGACTTTCGTTTCCTCGAAGGAGTCTCCTGGTTTAGCTCTTCTGTGTCTCGTTCCATTGCAGCACTGACCTCTTTTTCTTTCTTCTTGCTCTTAGGATACTCACTCTCAGTCTCTGGATCAATTACTGACATCTCTCCAAGTGTGTAGTCTAACAAGAAGCTGCTTCTTACAAATCTGTCGATTCTATTATAATGCCTCTGGGAATATGGGATTAAACCTTCCAGGAGTTCTCCAATTCCTTTTATCTGTCGAAAAGTTCCCAAGATCAAGCCAAAAGTAACCCATAATATTTACTGCTAATTGATCTTTGACTTTTAGGTTAGAGACCATACCTGAACAATTTCAGTGGGAGGAAGTATGTTGAAGGTTTGGTAAAGAACAAACTGAGCAACGTGGCATAGCTTTGGTTTTGTGTTCCATTCTCGGACATATTCAAAAAGCAAACGAAACTCTTCCTTTTCAAGTCCTTGAAGAGCTTTCACAATCTGTTCGTCTGATTCTCTTTTCCTGTTACACCAATTGCGCGTTAGAAAAGGAAAAGCTTAATATCGAGAAAAGCAATTGCTACGTGTTCATGAATGGATGGCTTTTACCTGCAGAGACCAGCAAAGAGTTCGAAGACTTTGTGAGGCCGACGAAGCTGAAATGCTAATCTTATAGCTTTAGTGTATTCAGCATCTAAGACTGCGTTTTCCAGCTCTTGACCTCTCAAGATTGCTTCTTCCTGTACAACGGAAGTGGTTCAAGATGATGGTCGAACTAAAATATCAAGTATACATGACAGCTCGATGGAAACCAGATTATTAAAACTTAAGTAAATTAGTGAAATTGACAGACCTCTTTCCGGAATTCGTCTTCTTTATCAAAAGCTGTTGAATCATGCCATAAATTAATAACTGCATCACCTCCTCCAGTTGCAATCATTTCTGTCTTCTTTCCGACAGCTAAAGCCCATACCTGTAAAAGTTAAAGAGAAATTTGTCTGAAAAGAATATCAAGAGGACTACGACTAATGGCAATGAACATGTTCCATCAAAACGCTAGAAATAAACACCTCGAATACTAATACAGGCAGACCAAGATATGGATACATCAAGAAACCAAGTAGACTGTTTAAGTTACCTTGTCCTCGTGCTGGTCATATGTGGCAATGCATTCGCTAGTGTTCACATTCCAAAGTTTCAATAAACCATCGGCACCTACAAGTGCACAATTAAATGTTAGACTAAAAAAAAAAGAACTTATGACAAGAACCTATGACATTCAGGGTAGTGAAACTTACCACATGAGACAAACTGGGTTCCATCAGTGATGAATGAGGCCCTAAGTACACTTGAAGTATGACCTTCAAATGTTTTGAGGCATGAACCATCAGATATAGCCCATATTTTTACTGTCTTATCACCTGACGCTGTGATTACGCACTGATCAACAGTTGAGAACTCAACAGAAAAAATCCGCCTCTTATGTCCTCTAAGTGTAACAACATGCACCAAGTCTGGTAGTCTCCATATGCTAGCCGTACGATCCTGCAAGACAGAAACTAACAGTCAGCGCTCAATGCATCTTCATTTAATAGGAGAGAAAGAAAGATATATTTCTCAATTCCCCTGCATTTGATAAAGGTTCACTTGAATGAGATCTCCACAAAATTAAACAGAAGAGGTTTGCTCATCATATTTTATTACCTCAGAACCAGTGCAAACTAAGCTATCGTTACGAGCAACAGCCACGGAATTGATGTCTTTATCATGGGCAGCGACAACACTTCTAGTTTTCAGATTAACTGGCTCCTCTGAGTCCTCTGAGATACCATCAAGGCTCCAGACCTTCAGTGTGCGATCACTAATCCACAGTAACGTATATTAAGAGATTAAAATAAACTAAGAGAAAAATGACAAACTTGGAAGTGAATATAACAATAGATAAATATCTCTATTGTTAAAAATGCAGACAAGTTCTACACCTTCTATCATGACATGGACGTGTCCATATTTACGTACACATTGGTTTAAACATCAATCATATTTTCTAGACTACACAATCTCTATACTTCTTATCTGGTTGTAAATTTTCTTTTACAGCATAAGGCCTGACAGTAAACAGTCAGCATTTTACAACTGAAAATTGATCCTTTCTTATATTTCCCCAGAATCCTAATCAGGATTTCCTCATTGTTAGAAACAATATATGCATACACTAGAAGCATCATTACTAGGAACTGCCTACAGTATTCCCATGCTGGCAGTACCATGCTTCATTTATATCAAAATAGAAGGTATATGCAATCATTTACGTAGCACGTACCCACTGCCACTGACAAAGAAACTAAAGGACTTCTTCGCAAAAGCAACTGCTAAGATATCACCATTATGACCCGTACCAACTCCAATGCAAGATTTGCTTGTTGCATTCCATAGCCTTACCTGTACAGTAATCAAATATAAGCTAACCGACTCCACAGATCACTCTAACAGAAAAGGCATTTTGGGGAGTGATGTGCATGAAAAACAGAAATGATATAAGCAACAAACAACCCTGAAAAATCTGAACAAAAAAACTATCCCTAATAGTATGTGCTTTGCCACCAAACTCGTAGAAGAAGTCTCAAGGGGGACAGAGTTTATGGAAAACTACCAAGGTCAGTAAATGGTCTTACAGTTTTGTCTTTACTTCCAGTTACGACTAGAACATTCCCAGAACTAGATACACAAGTGTCAAGGGACAGAACAACTTCCTTATGGCCAGCTAAAACGTAGGAACATGACATTGTTGCAACATCATAAACACGAACCTGCACATATATTTGCAAATCTTAGTCCATTAAATAATCAAAATGACTTGATTATACTCCCAGAAAAATGATCAAGCCAGCATGATGCAGAGTGCAAAATACTCGGGTTACCTCCTCAAGATTTGTAGCTACTGCGAGAAACTGTTCTTCATCACCTAGAAACTTCATTTCAGCTATTTCTTCATTATATCCAACAAGCCTCTTGCTTAGCACTAACTCGGATTCTTCTGCATTTTCCACAACGGAATAGAAAAAGAACTGCTGATCAGCAGTCACACAAAGCAGTCCGCGATCAGAAGGCAGCATAGCAGCTGCAGTGAATCCCCTTTTAGATTCCTCGTCATCCGAGCTGACAGTAATATCCGACGACTTTTGCTCGTAGAGGCAAACTGAACTGTCAAAAGTGAAAAGCCAAAGATCTTAACACAATTTTCCTACGCTGGATAGTTTATATAACTTTACAGCAAACATTAATCACCGCAACAAAAACCTATTAAAGGGAATAACGGCTCACCCTTCAGACTTCCAGAGTCGCACAACACCACGTTCACCAACAGTAATAAAATATGTTGCTAGAGAAGAAGAATCCTTCTTTTTACTCTTCTGATCCAAAGAAGTAACAAATGAAGCGAAAGGCGTCCCAGAAGAAACTGTTGTCACAGCTTCTAGAACCTCAAACGTTGCAACAGTAGTCTTGCAGCTATAATCATGAAGGTCCCACACGTTTACAACCTGTGATCAACCAATTAAGTTAGCACCACTGATCAATTGAACTTTAGAATAAAGGCAGTACTCAAATGTCTCATACCACTTAACAAAACACCAACAGATAACAATCCTACTCCTGAAGTATGTAACTCAACTATACTAGAGAGTGCTTAGAACTCACTTTATCTCTTCCAGCACTGAATAAAGTCAATCCATCCACTGATAGAGCAATTGAAGTCACAGCTGAAAAGTGCTTCTCCAAAATGGCAAGACATTTCTTCTCAGTATTCTTAGCCATAAGATCCCAGACACGAACTGTTGAATCATCACTTGCGGAAATAAGCTACAAAGAACGCAACTCTTGTCATCAAACATATATGGAGTATAGCTTAACAAGAATAACACATCTCTTTATAATCGAGAAAGTCTCCCCCTTTATAACAGAAATATTACTCCCCAGACAGAATTTGTTACTTACGATATTTTTGTTTGCGTCAGGATGGAACAAGATACTTGACACAACTCCTTTATGGCCTTTGAAATAATGAGTGCAGAAACCACCATCAACATCCCAAACAAGCACTTTCCTATCAGCTCCGGCAGTAGCTAACAACCCTCCAGATGCGTGGCAAGCCATACCCATCACAGGTCCCTCGTGTCCCTGCTCATCATTAAGCACAAATTATATATATATATATATATATATAACAGCACAAGGACAACAATAGTAATCCGGACGAGCTCAGAAACACCAATTACAGAACCAATTTGAGTACCTTCCAAGAGCGAATACATTTCAAGGTTTCCAAATCCCAAACTCGAATTTGTCTACTATGTCCAGCAGAGAAAAGGAACTTATCGTCAGGACTAAGAGCCAAAGCAGTGAGCGTATCCGAATCTCCTTCAATCGTGGATTTCACCGACGAATCCGAAGAATCAACGATGTTAATGGCGTCACCACAGGCGCAGGCGATGAAAGAACCATCAGATGAAACAATGAAAGGACCACCGCCGTAGAACTGTTTTAGAGATCGAGAGCACTTGTAGTTCTTCTTTAACGAATGAGGAGCCATCACGACGGCGAACCCTCTTTCTCTTTCCCGTCCGGTGGTGAAGAAGAGAACGTTTTAGAGCTTTCCGCGAAGTAATAAGGTAGCCGGAGAAAGAATTAGGGTTTAAGCTGCTCGCTTTTATATCTCTCTCTTTTTTTTTTTTTTAATTGGTAGTACCAAATTACGCGTATCCGCGTTTGCAAAACGTTTGAAATAAATATCCAAGCCCATTAACAAACAGTACAATGGCCCATAATAATTAAGAAGCACTCATAGCCGTCCATCTGAGGAAAAAGACCTACACTAGTCTTCTTTCTGACACGTGTTAAACATTCGCCACTTGCATCTTCACACGTACCAATATTCGATTCCACACGTGTACAACATTCCCTTCTCTCTCTCTGTTATTTCCATCTCTAGAAAAGGCCACAAACCAAAAAAAACCAAACTTTTCGATTCTGTATGATCTCTTCGATCTAATCGAGTTCTTTTTTTTTTCTTTCTAAGCGTGCCGTGTAGGATTTCACATCTAGGGTTCGCTAAAAGCTTGAACCTTTTTCTCTAGGAAGAGGTTTTGATTCCCCTGGGCATGAATTTTACCCTAACCTTGTTACCTTCGAAACCGAACAGCCAAAGATGTCGGATTCAATCCAAGAGAGATACTTAGTTGGATACGCACTCGCAGCCAAGAAACAGCATAGTTTCATCCAGCCTTCTTTGATCGAACACTCGAGGCAACGAGGCATTGATCTGGTCAAGCTTGATCCGACGAAATCGTTGTTGGAGCAAGGGAAGCTTGATTGCATTATCCACAAGCTTTACGATGTGTACTGGAAAGAGAATCTTCAAGAGTTTCGCCACAAGTGTCCTGGTGTTCCTGTAATCGATTTGCCTGAGGCTATCGAGCGATTGCACAATAGGGTTTCGATGCTTGAGGTCATAACTCAATTGAGCTTTCCTGTTTCAGATAGCGAGAGGTTTGGTGTCCCGGAGCAAGTTGTTGTTATGGATTCGAGCGTTTTGAGCGGTGGTGGAGCTTTAGGGGAGCTCAAGTTCCCGGTGATTGCTAAGCCGTTGGATGCTGATGGGAGTGCGAAATCTCACAAGATGTTTTTGATATATGATCAAGAAGGGATGAAGATACTGAAAGCTCCTATTGTGTTGCAGGAGTTTGTGAACCATGGTGGTGTGATCTTTAAGGTCTATGTGGTTGGTGATCATGTGAAATGCGTAAAGAGAAGATCTTTACCTGACATCTCTGAAGAGAAGATTGGGAGATCGAAAGGGTCTCTTCCGTTTTCGCAGATATCGAATCTGACTGCTCAGGAAGACAAGAACATAGAGTATGGTGAGGATAGGAGCTTAGAGAAAGTGGAGATGCCTCCGTTGAGTTTCTTGACTGATCTAGCAAAGGCCATGAGGGAATCAATGGGTCTCAGTCTCTTTAACTTCGACGTGATTAGGGATGCGAAAGATGCTAATAGGTACCTTATTATTGATATTAACTACTTTCCTGGATATGCTAAGATGCCTTCTTACGAGCCTGTGTTGACGGAGTTCTTCTGGGACATGGTCACAAAGAAGAAGAAGAATCATGTCTGAGAAAAGGTCTGCCAAAAGTTGAATAGCAGGAACATTTGTTGCAACTGCCATTACAAGCATCTCAATTGGTTCTGGCCTGTGGTGACTAGCTGCTCTGCTAATTTTCATTTGGATTCTTGAACTTGTGGTTTTTTTTTTTAATATATTTTTTTAGTTGTTTCTCTTTCGTTTACTTCCAAGTTTTGCAAGGCCTTGTTCAAATGCATAACTGTTGCTACTCTTGAAATGCATTGGATCTCTAAATTCTTGGTCATTTGCTCTCTTCTTAACTATTGGTAGTACTAGTAGTGTAGCTTGTGACTTCTCTTTCAAGCTTTAATGGCACCTATTTTCCTCAAGTCTGTCAAGGACCTTGTATGTTTTCGCCAATTTTGAGGTGTAAGTTGATTGGTAACCTTCCCTCGAATATGCTTATCCATTCACTATGTTCTAAATTGTTTTACGATGCTAAGCTCTTTGTATCGGTCTTCCATATGAACAAAGAGACATGGAGATTGTTTGCAAGATATACTTAGCGAAGCTCTTTGTACTTGTATATGCGTCCTATGCTTCTTGTTTCTGCCTTCTTGGTGCAGAACTCATGTCAGATAGATGTTCATTGTTTGTGATCGATCATCTTTTTAGTAAGGTATGTGATTGTCTAAACTGCAGCATGAATCTCGTGGAATGGTTTTTTTTTCCCCTGATAAAGCAAACTTGTCGTATGTTCACTTCTGGATTTGAAGATTCTCATAAGATGTTTAGAATGGCTTACATAAGATAAAATGAATCTAGAAGCATTTGTCACATCTGTGTTTCTCATTTTAGTGGATGTCCTGAGAATATAGGTCCCTAGTTTCAATGGTTGATTTTAATAATCCAAAGGTTGAACTTGAAACCAGTGCTTTAGCTTCTCCAGAATCTTATACTCTTCTGATTTGATGTGTGCATCATATGCATATTCCTACACATATGTGTGATTCTAAATTGGGGTTGGCAATTGTGCTTTAGCAACTTGGTTGAAGCTGATAAGTTGATTCTGGACAAATTTGAGATTCTTACTTAATCTCCATTTTTCGAATAAAGTAAAGGTGATGATTATATAGATAACAGAGAGAGAGAGAGAGGTATAAGTGTTGTTATTTTATTTGTTTCTTTATTGGTGAAATCAGCTAGTGAGTGATTGGATTGTTTCGACTTATTAGTTTCTCAAGTTGAGAGCGTGGGATGGAAAATACATGAAAGAGACACATGAGTGTGTGTGGTTCCTATGTTCCTACTACGGTTTCACGATCAATAATAATCGTGTTTTCGCTATTCTATAGGTATTAATAATATTGGGCTTTCGACATTTATTTGTATGTTTGTTTGTTTACAAGTTAGTGTGGGTTGTTTTCATGGTCCCAAGGTGTTCCTCTTGCCTCAATTGATCTGCCATTTTATTGTTTAAAATAAATCCGTTGGATCTGATTAATCTTTACAAAGAAGAAGATCTCAGTCATCGATAAATGCCATTTAATTTAGATTTGAGTGTTCATTGATTCCGGGTTTGTTTTTGTAACCATTCAACAACAATTACGTGACAATATCTCGAGGTTGTAATTGTGTAATTAACATCCTTAATTAGATCGAATATATGAATTAGTAATCTGTAAATAATAACGGATGTTTATGTAAATTTGTCTACTCGTTATAGTATCGTAATTATGTTTTTGAATTTGTGTATAAATTACGAAATAATTTTGAGATATATACCTTTCGAAAAGCCGATGAGCTTTTGGATTTCTGCTATATGGAATCCATCAAATTGATAGAGAGGAATATGACCTTTATTTGACTGCATCGAACTTCTAATCCCTCACGCCTCAAGGTAGCTAAATGTAAGCTTTTTTCACTTTCTAAATATTTTTAAATACTACTTTCTCAAAAAGGTCTACATATATAGTCCTTCTCGTAATATTTGACCTGTACCGTAGTCGACTTAGAGAAGGTAAAATCGAAGACTTATCTACGTTATATATTTGACATGGAAGTCTTCGTTTTAACCAACTCTTTTCATTTTTAGTTTTATTCCTAACCTAAAAGTACATGCGTAAGGTGAAATAATTCATGGGTTATTAACTTATTATACGAGTGTTTGATTAGTTATATCCCAAACCACTGCATAATAATTCATTGTATACGTAACTTCTCCCAAGTAAAAGTAAAAGTTTTTTTCCATGTAACCGCAGAGTTTAACTTTTTCTTTATATGTTTATGAATGTAGTGGTCTACAACGTTGACGCACCATCCTACTAACTAATTGAATTACTAAGCTTTAGGTTTCTAAATATTATTTTGCGTATATGCATATAGCAATGTAACGTGCAAATCGTTTTGTAGGTTTCTTTTTTCAAAATGTTAGGTTTGACTCATACGCAAGAAGATAATATATACTGTCAGGTAATTATCATCAGAAACGGGTCACACTGATGCATATCGGAGTTAAATGTATAGATACAAAGTTTAACTTGGTTTTTCAGTATATGACGTGTGTACTGAAATTTTGTGGTGTTGGTTTCTGAAATTTTGGAGAAACTCAGGTACTTAAGCAAATTTTGTCCTTTAATAATTTTTAGTGAATGTCAATTTGAGCATTATAAAGAAAACAAGTCTTTAATAACAGCCTGTTAATTAGGTTTGGGTTTGCGTAAAAGTAAAAATAATCATATCATATATTTAAACGCAAACACAAACGTTAAAAGCAAACAAACATTCAGAATTAAAATGTCAGTGGTTTTGTCGTTGTACTAGGCAGATTTCTAAAACAATTGTTTCCAAAGCTTCTCTTGAGATCGAGAGATCCGTAAAAGTATTAGTCATATGTTGTGTGGTATTTGACTCGAATAAGTTATTGACCAAAATTTTAAGAATTTTGGTAATTTAAAATATGAGTTATGAGGGATAATTTTCGAAACTGTTGTGAGTAAAATAAGCATAAATGCATTATTCAATCAAAGATCATGTCCTTAAAACTAAAGCCTTAAGATTAATGAAGATGATATAAGTGTTTGGTTAGGGGAAGATCAACTGTAGCGTTTGTTGTCTCCTTCGGATTAGTTGGAAACTTCTTCCGTACGAATCTTTCATCTGTTTTCTATAAAATACTGTTATTATAATAAGAAACTTTTGATAGATTACAATTAGTTTCTTAAGAAATGTTTAAATTTGATAATTCCAAAACATATATAAATTAGTGAGTTATATGATAAATTAGTACGTATTATGATCGATCGTCTAGCTCGTTGTATCGAAAAAAAATAAAATCCGATGATCTGATAATTTTATATGGATATGGTGTTTTTATGGATCAATTAACGTCAACGTCGTAGCAATGAGAATGATTTTATATATGGACGAACTTAACGTCAACGTAGAAGCATCTAAAAAAGGCGATTAAAAATTAAGTGTTAAATAAGAATTAGTTTAGTCGTTAGAAGATTTAGGGTTTTCGCGGGTCCCAAGAGTTCATGTTTGCGTGACTTGATGTGCTTAAAACTAAATTTACACCAATAATCAACCACCAATATCGAGACGTTTTTTTTTTTTTTTTCTTTTCTTTTCATAATTTATACTTGATATAGCAATGTTCATATATCTGTATTTATACTATTTGCAGTATACGTACATTTATATTTATTTCTTCGTCAATATTTACTAGCTAAACCTCCAATTTCAATTTGTCTGCATTTTCCTTTTTGTCTAACTAATTTCGTGTTTAAAATTTATAGAGATCCTCGAAATATCCTCAATAACTTATAAAATTATTAACGCATGTGCCACATGAAAAAACATAAACTATGAAATTTAATTTTGATTAGTTCACGTATTATAAGCTTCGATTCGATGGAGTGTAAAAGTTTTATCTAAAGGGTTGTTCTCATGATGATTCCTGGAAACACTAGCTAGCACTCGATCTGCATGGCTCGTGTAGAATATGAAACACTTTTGGCTAAGAAAAAAGAAGAAGGTGAGATGTATTATTGATATGTGTTCATCTTTGGCAACTGTTTTATTGATCAGAACACGATATATTCAATGATGAACACAATAATAGTTTTTATTTGTTTATATATACGTATCATGATATATAAGTTGAGATACGTGGCATGGTGTGGATCGTTTGTTGACCAATGACCAGTAATGCATACTGTTGTGGACACTTTCTTCCAAAATCTTGTTATGTATATAATCTATAGTTTACTATCAAATACTATGTATATACACAATACAATAATAATATAACGTCTGACAAAACAAGTTTAACGTATCCACGTGGAAAATCTAAATGTATTTTTTCTTTTGTCGACAAAGCGGAAAACCTAATTTAATTTTTATATGTTGGTTCCATGTACGTATATTTTGGAAGGGACACAAACTTATATATAAATTATAATTGAAATAAATAAATAATTAAACGGGAGAATCATTGATAATGCAACATGTTGTACGTAAGTCATGATACTATACAGTGATCCTATACAGTATTCAACAAAACGGTCTAGGGCGGCTGCTTAGGCGCCCTCTAGGTGCTAGGTACTCAGCAGACGCCTAAATGACCGTTTAACCCGTTTAAAATTACATACATTTTATTTTAATATTTGTTTTTGATTTTTAAATTACATATAATTAAATTATTATGTTTTATATCTATATACGTAATTATAAACATTTATATATTGTTAATATAACTTAAATAAATGTATTTTTCTTACCGTTGTTTATAATTTATAAATTTTTTATTTTTATAACATATATTTCAATATAATTATATATATAATGTTTTATGTTGTAAATGCTTAAACCGCCTAAAAACCGTCTAGGCCCCGACTAAGCGTTCTAGGCGCTAGGCGTTGGGTCACCGCCTAGCGCTTTCTTGAACAATGATCCTATATAAAACTTTATACTTAGGGAAAAAACCTTGATACCACCCTCCATTGTTTACCACGTACACATTTACAGAAAAATTTGCTTCATTTTTTTAAACTTGTTAAATATCAAATCATAAAGTTTTTACATCTATATATTTCTAGGATAGAAAAAAAAAACAAAAATGTGTTTCTTCAGTGTGGCTAGAAAAAATTCCTAGATCAAAAAACACTAATTTCTCAGTTTGTATAATACAATTTTTTTTTGGCCACATTAGGTATGCAATGACAGTCTTTGGTGAAATTTGATATTTGGCGTAAATCCAAATGGCTAATTCACGTGGAAAGATATGCATAAAAAATGATCAAGACAATAGTAAAATATTGAAATTTCATAAATTATCTTTCACAAAAACATGCATATTTTTCTAGACCTACAATATTTAATTTTTAAAGGCTTTAATTTGATATGGATTAATTTTAATTATATTTCTATTATGTACACTTACAAAAAGCTTTATAACTAATTACATATCCATAATACGTAATTTTCTTTTGTACATTTAAAAAATTTAAAGGCTGTATCTACAAACTTCCTTTTGTCAACATATGGATTAGTTGCAGCAACTTTTGTGTACCTACATTGCTTCACAAACTTGATCATCTTCTTCTCTTTCTTTCTTTTTATTCTTCTTACAAAAATATTTTGATAAAACTTTCCACAATGGCATTTTCGTTATTTATCAGGTCATCAAAGTCAAAAGCTAAACTAAGATCTTCTCCCTCCGACAAGATACAAGACACGAAAGCCCTATTTAATGCAATGATCACACATACACACTTACCCTCATTCACTAAGATCCTTAATTATTATTTTGATCGCCTGCTTCATCAAAATTTCTCTCCCTTGTAAGTGCTCTTCAACAGGTTCGACGATACATATACTGATATAAATACATACATGCATGCAAACATATACTTATCTTTCTGCTCATACACGTTAACAAGTACAAGTTCATATGAATTCAATTACGGTGTTTGCTTAACTTATATACTGTTATCTCTCTTAGATTGATGTAATTCTACATTTAAGCTTAATTATTTATTCAAGATTAATTCTCAGGAAAATAAATAACATATATATATATATATATTTGTGTTATAGTACGTAATTATAATGGGGCGCTCACCATGTTGCGATGAGAATGGGTTAAAGAAAGGGCCATGGACACAAGAGGAGGATGAGAAACTGATAGTTCACATTCAAAAACATGGCCATGGAAGCTGGAGAGCTCTTCCAAAGCAAGCTGGTTTAAACCGATGCGGGAAGAGTTGTAGATTAAGATGGACTAACTACTTGAGACCTGACATTAAGAGAGGAAATTTCACTGAAGAGGAAGAACAAACTATTATCAACCTCCATTCCCTTCTTGGAAACAAGTAATGAATCACTTTTTTTTATAAGTCCTTACATTGATTGGAAATTAAACCATTTGTTAATTCTTCTAGTCAAATCTTTGATTATATCTCACAAGTGGTTTAAATAGTTAGTGTGAAACGAGCTAGGATTAAGTTTATAACCAGAATAAAGAGTAGTCTGATATATGAAATATATAATGAACATATATATTAGTATATGGCTTATGGATGAAAGAATATAATTGTCATATATATACCTACTACACTGGTTTTCTCTAGGTGCATACGTCTGTAGCCATTTTTTCAATCTTGAAAACTAATTCTTGTTATGACTAAAAGAAATCAATATTAGGTATTAATCTTAAACTAATCCACTAACTAGGATAATATCAGTTTGATAAATTTTTTAAAAAGTTTTGTATGTGTTTCTGAAAGGTGGTCGTCGATAGCTGGTAATCTTCCTGGGAGAACGGACAATGAAATAAAAAACTATTGGAACACACATTTGAGAAAGAAACTTCTCCAAATGGGGATTGATCCGGTGACCCATAGGCCAAGAACCGACCATCTAAATGTTCTAGCTGCTCTCCCACAGCTTCTCGCGGCCGCAAATTTGAACAGCCTCTTGAATCTCAATCAAAATGTGCAACTGGATGCGACAACTCTTGCTAAAGCTCAACTGATACACAACATGATTCAAGTCCTTAGCACCAATACCAACACCAATCATCCTTCTTTTTCTTCATCAACCATGCAAACCAATAACAACAATCTCTTTGGCCAATCCTCTTACTTGGAGAACCAAAATATATTTGGTCAGTCTCAAACCTTCTCTCATATTCTTGAGAACAATCATGATAACCCTTTGGATTCTTTAGCTTCCGGCCCCATTCAACCCGATTTTCAAGATGATCATAATTCACTCCCTCTGTTGGTTCCTGCTTCTCCTGAAGAATCTAAACAAACTCAAACGATGATCAAGAACAAAGACATCGCGGAGTACCATCATCCTGATCATACTACAAACCCTTCATCATCAAATTCGACGTTCACACAAGATCATCATCAGCCATGGTGTGACGTTATTGATGATGGAGCAAGTGATTCTTATTGGAAAGAGATTATAGAGTAAGTCCTCTTACAGTATTCACCCACATACATCTTGTTTTGTGATCACATGAACGTTTTCAGTGAATAATGGACGGTTCGGGGGGGGGGGGGGGGGGGGGGGGGGGGGTAGTCTAATGTTTTAATTCTTCATTTTGCAGGCAAACGTGTTCGGAACCATGGCCATTTCCTGAATAGACAAGACTGGAAAAATAATTAAAGAGAGAATACTTTGATAATTTTATTTGTTGTCAATAGAGTTAAAAGCATATTTGTTGTTCACTAATCTTCCTTACATTTTGTTTTTTTAGGACCATTGTGTGGTAAACCGTGTTCTTGTACAAACTTAATTACTGTACCTTACCGTATTAGATACAAATGATTCGTGTTTGTAATTACTTTAATATTTCTAAATTATATATTTTGATGAAAATACAAACGTTGATTTTTTTTTTTTTTGTTCATCCATTTGGATTTCTTAATTAAAAGGTAAATAAACATACTACATCGACACGTAAACGCATACGCAAATACAAGTAAAACAAACAAGCTTGTGATGTCTTCTATTAGTTGTATTTTTAGTCAACCAAGTAAAACCAAAACAGATTCTTGAGTCTCCCAAGCCGAATAAACAAATAAATCTGATTACTTTTGGATAAGAAATATATAGTTGTACTTTTGTTTGTTTTACCAAATATAATTGAAGTTAAAAGATTTAGTTGGCGATGGGTAAGAAGAAGTGAACTACAAAATATCTCTCGAAAGTGACACAACCTTGTTTTCGTTTTGACTTTGGTAGGAGACAAAAGGGTTTAAATGAACAAAGCTTTAGTTACATATATTACGCTACATGTCTCGTGGGACAGAACATCTTGGCACTATTTTTAATCTCGCGGCCGAAACTAAAAGTCATGAACATTTTTTTGGTCAACCGACTCATGAACACTTATGATTTGATACTAAGATGGAAAGGGTAAATTAATTAAATTAACAAAATTGAATACTTTCAGTCAAAGGAAACATCGTCTGCAATATTAATTCAAGTTAAACACTCAACCAACCACATTTCATTTTTGGGTTGTGACAGGGAGATATAAAGAGAAACGTGTTTTAACGATTTAATTGATTTTTTTTAGCAAGGTACTAGATTACTCTCAAGAAAATATAAAGCCAACGGTTAGATTTTTAATCTGGTTTAATTTTGTCTGTCTACACCAAAATTCAGAGAACTTTTGAGTTAATTTCTACTAAAGATATATTGTTTTTTAATTTGTTGGGATGCGATAAAAACAAAATTTTAAAAGGAAAAGAAACAGAAGTGTGATTTTAAGAACTGAAACCAAACCAATTCGCGTTTTTGGCAACTCCATCAAAATATCATCAGTCTCCGCATGAATTTATATATTGAGCTATGTCTTCTTCTAAAGACTGTAACAAAAGATCAGAGACGTAATCAGAATCCTGAAAATGAGTTTACCAGAGACAAATCGATGTGAAGCAAAGACGCAAGCAAGATTATCTATAAGTGTCCTTCAAGGCTTTGGTCTCTTTGGTGGTGTATCCGAGTTTCCAGGCTCCGATTTCCGCTTTATTCCCAAGAAATGCTCCACCTGAAACGTTTCATCGCAAAAGATCAATACTAATCCTGAATAAGGCTTAAGTTGTTAAAGAGGAATGTATTTTTTTAAAACATCTTAGATCATGTAACCTTTTTGTCACCAAGCATTGGTGTTAAGCTTCCTGGAACATCCTTCTCAACAGTCGCAAACCCGCTCTGAGGATCACTAGTTTGTCTGAAAAATGTAACAAACAAGTGTTAGTTAAAGGAGCGTCACTTCTAAGTGATGCCTAAAACTAAAACTGAATGATGAATCATCTATATATACCCTGGTCTGACATGGCCACTGAGGACAAGGTAAGGGGTTTTCAGTTGAGCTTGAGCCTCTCTCATTCTTTGAACAGATTGCGATGGTGTGTCTGAGTTTTTCATTTGCTTTAACTTGAGCTCTTCCTGGTACTGTTTCATCCGTTTCTCTTCCTTCATTTTTCCAGGTCCCTTCCCGTGAAATTTGTGAGAGAGTAATCGAAAGGCTTCTTTTGGAGTTAACTGTTAAACAACAAAGATTTGAAGATCGATTATTTTACATATACACATAAGGACGAGTTTAATAAGAGTGAGAAACAAAGCTTCAGAAAACTTACAGTTCTACCAAACTCGTCAGTTCTCTCAATCCTGATGTCCTTGAATCTATCTTTAGATTCTTTAGTTCCTTCATCATCCACAATACCCACGAGCTTGCTCTTTTTCTTGTCCATATTTCTACCACCCCAATCGACCTTTTCCTTTAGGGTTCCTCGGTCTTTAAGAAGCTTCAATGCACCAGATAATCCTTTTCCAACCGCAACCTCATGTATAGTTTCATCAGGAGTTACCTCTTTAGTATCTGATGAATCTTCTGCTGCAACCATATCAGTATCTTTTACTTCTGTCCAACCATCGGGATGCTCTTCTTTTACTTCAACAGGAGCTTCGGGTGCTACATCTTCTTCCATAAACACATCTTCGCTTTCAGGCTTCCGCGCAACTGAAAGACCACATCATTAGATCAAAAACTCCATAACCACTTCTAAAGACTAAGCAAAGTTTTGTCTAAGAAAAATAAGTAATCAGCAGGTTGGAGAACTGATTAGAGTAGCCACAAACTATTTGCAGACAAATCAAACCCCATGCATTGGGTTAGTATATGCATGTGTGAGAGAGAGAGTGTCTTTGTATGACACCAAATAAATGTTTCAAATAACGTAGTACTATAGCAGATCAATATAATAGAGGCAAAACATAAATAACAGTGTAAATGTGTCAGAAGATGATTTAAAATTTACCTTCATTGCGCTGGAGACCCCAAACAAAGTCCCCCATCTCTGTGAAAACCACTGTATTTTCTTGTGTTTCATCCCCGGTGGTGCTATTGTCATCTGTTGTCTGATTGGTGCTGGAGGCCACAAGATGTGCAACTGCCTGAGGACCAGATCCAGCTTCCTCTTTCTTAATGAGAGCTAACCTCCTAGCTTTCTCTAAGGATTTATAAAGATCTTCAGCATCATCGGCCAACACCATACTCTCATCTTCATCTCTTTTAATAGGCTGAACTTGTTCCCTTCTGAGTAGTCTGGATGCCTCATCAGCTTTAGCAATGGCTGTCTGATAGGCATTGCTCCGTTTTTCATACTCGTTCCTTTCTTTCTCTTCATTCATGGCCTGCCTTTTGCCATCTTTACGAGAACCAAGATCTTCAGCTCCTAATCCCGATGCAACAGCTTCTGCTTCAAGCAAATTTAAGTCCAATTTATCCTTTTTCCGCAATTGTTTCTTTTTCTTGGGTTTTTTGAACTGTAGCATTTCTTCATGTGAGAAGTAATCTGATGTGACTTTTGCTGACGAGTTAAGGTCTTCAAAAGTATTTGTTGTCTGACCCTGAATTCTCTTACGTAGCTGATAGGTAAAACATGAAAGAAAATTAATACCACTAGTGTATACTTACTACGGTCCATTTAATATTAAAAAAGTTAGAAAGAATAGTACCTCCTCCAGCTTCTTCTCAGCTTCACCGGTGAAGCGACCCTGTGCATCCAATAAGATCCCCTAAAGACAAAAACAGTAAAATCGATTATTCCAATGGAGTGCCTATAATTCTGGTATTTGAGTAATCCGCTAGAGAGAGTAACTTACCTCATCCGTAGCAGGCTCATCGTACTGCGGAAGCATCTTCTTTTCTACCGTGGGATCATCATTAAACCTAAAAATCAATATCATGCATTTCAGTCTTAAGCAACACAGATATGCTAATTAAATGCCATTTGAAACACAGATATTTAACTTACTTGTCATCATATATTCCCTTTTTCTTCTTGGCTGCTTCATAAGCTTCATTTCGACGCTTCTGTTCTCCAATTTCCACATTTTCTAGCATGTCAATCTCTGCCAGAATAGTTACAAATCTAGTTTATGACACACCCTCACATTAACCATGCTGATAGCATAGACGAAAGAGAGCATTAAAAGATACTAACCATCGTTAACGTCTCCATCAGCAAGGACACTTTGGTCTTTTAGTGTCAAGATAACTGCTCCACCTTCCACCACTTTCTCCAAACCATGTAGAACTTTAACACCGGATAGATGCCCTGTTAACCAGAATGTGTCAAGATAAAATTATCAACCAGAACACATCACATGAAGAACTTGATTTAGAAAAGAAGAAAGAAAAAGGAATCCTATGGTATGATAGAATACACGTATCATTATACTTATTTGAGTTTACATGATTAGTTCCTTTGACGATTTAAAGTTAATGGTGAAAGAACTGGAAAGGAAAACATACCGCCATCCTCGCTATCTTCATTTCCACCTTGATTAAGGTTGTCCTGAACAAATATAAGATAGGATTAGATTAATAAAATGACAACTAAAAGGAAGTTATGGAGAAATAAAAGGATATGTCCAAGGAATGGAGATAACACCTGCTCCTCAAATATTCTCGAGAGTTGCTGTGCCCTTTGCTTCTCAGCATTTCTTTTTTCCTCAATCTTACGGCTCCTTGCAACCCATGATAGAGCATCAGAAGCATCTTCAGCTTTCTTCTTTCTTTCCTCTCTCATCCTAAGGAAGAAAACAAAAATCTTTTTAATTCTTATATTACCTGTACATCTAGATGTCATATAACATAGGAGAAATAAGCAGAGCCTTGGACCCTTTCAGTAATAACACAGAACTGTATAACAAGACAAAGATTATCATAAGATATACAAAAACAATACTCAGTGAGTAAACCAGACTAATTAGTAACCAGCAAACTCAACAGCAGCACTTTATAGAATCAAAATCAGAAAGTGATGTTCTTACCATCTATACTAGGTGTTATAGTAAATTATAAAACACGGCCACAGCATCAAACAAACAAAACGAGCACAAGAAAGAGAGAGGATACCCAGAAAATCACTCAACCCAAAAGTCATGGAAAGGCAGAACTTTCTCAACCGTAAGATTTTAAATACTTGAAATAAAATTTCAAAGATTGAATAGTTAACAACACAAAGCAAGAATCACTTACTTCAAAATGCGATTCTGAAGTTCCAACGCAGATGCTTCTTTGCCGCTTGATGTAACATCAACATTATCGTCACCTTCATTTAGACCTCTGTTGTCATAATGTTCATATCTTTCAGCAGCTTTTTGAGTATCATCATCATCTTCATGACCTTTCTTACTCGCTCTCTCCTTCATTCGTGACCTATCCTTGTCTTTTTCTTTCTCATTTTCTCTATCTTTATGATTATCTCTTTCTTTCTCCTTCTCCTTTTCTTTTACGCGATCTCTGGTTTTTTCTTTCTCCCTCTCTTTATCTCTACCTCTAGAGATCTCCTTCTCAGTGTCTCCTTCTCTATCTCTTTTTCGGTCCCTATCTTTCTCCTTATCCCTGCGGTGGTCCTTTTCCCTTTCACGCTCCTTATCCTTGTTCTTTTCTCGGTCATAGTCCTTTTCTTTATCCTTGCTCCTATGATCCTTTGCTTTCCTCCTTCCATCTCTGTGTTCTCTAACAGGAGAAACCTCGTTGTCAGCTCTCTCTTCCCTGCTTTCATGCCTCGATTTAGACTTTTCAACTTCCATCTCCAAACGCCTACATGAATACCAAAAACTTCAATCAAGACCAAATCACCAAATGGAACAACTCATAAACAACAATTAACAGTGGTCGCAGACTAGAATGAGCAAGATGGGTAACAAAACTACTATTCCTGCAAATTGATAAGCAGATACAACAACCAGCTACATGTGAATTACTCCGACGACGTACTTGTACAACAAACGTTTCCCAAAATCCCAAACAACACAATTAACGAGTAAAACCCTAACCTAAGAAGAATTTCATTAATATTGGGGAAAAAGGTAGAATCAAATACTGGTTCCGGTTATAGCACCAAGTAAAAGTCCGGTGAATAGACGGAAAAGGGAGCACCGTCAAGCAATATGATATTCATCGGAAACAGAACGCGAACGCAAACTTCCGAAAAGAAAAGAAAAGTGCAATAAATTCCGATTCGAGTTACCTCGAGATCAAGCCTTCAGTGGAAAGTGCTGATATATTCGGATCGACGGACAAAGAAGGTTGAAAAAACTCAGAATTGCTTGAGAAATTTCCGAGGGTTTACAGAAAAATTGCGAGAGTACACCGAACGAATAGAGCAGAATAAGAAGAATAAAGCCCAAGTAACTGTGAAGAAAGTGAGAAGATAATGCTTTCAAGCCAGAGAGATGGCGGTTAAAATCATACAGCGGACGATCGCAAGCTCGCCGTGGAAATAGACGGAGGCGACGAGAGGAGAACGAGTGTGCAAAAATAATGGAATAAAAGAGAAGATATACGTATATATAATATTCCGGTTTAAATCTTAGTCGGTATAATTTTGAACCGCTTTAAGTGGTTTACCAAAAAAAATTCTCGTGACCGCATCGGTTTATGTGAAGACTCAGAAGTCAAAACCGGCTAGTGTGACTTGTATCATTGCAATGAGGTAAACCAGAGATTTATAAAACCGATTCTTGGCAATGAAAGGTTTCTTTAGCATTCAAGAGAAGACAGAGTAACTAAGATTAAGACTGTGTGTATAGATAGATAACAAGACCAAAACCGGAATAGATTAGAATTTATAAGGTTGCTTCCAGTAGGATGAAATCACTTTTGGGAGATGAAGAAGAGATCAAACCGTATTATTTTATTCTTCATCTTTGGGTGTCCAAAATGACCGAGGAGGGATCTTCCTTCCACACAACATCATCATAAGAAAACGCTTTGGCCAAGCAAGTAATCAACTGCTTATGAATCACTTCTTCAGAAGGAAGCAGAGCATCCGTCTCTCTTCTCAAAGATGTAACTTCCTTACCAGCAATCCCACAAGGCACAATGTGCTCAAAGTAGTTCAAATCAGGATCAATGTTAAAGGCCAAACCATGACAAGTGATTCCAGAAGATATCCTAACCCCAATAGCACCAATCTTTCTATCCCCGACCCAAACCCCAGTCTCACATTTGTTTCCTGCACGAGCTTTCACGCCATACATTGAAGCAAACTCGATCATTGACCGCTCCAATGTCTCCACATAGTTCCTAGCACCAAAACCGATGCTGCGTAAAGAAATGATGGGAAATAAGATGGCTTGATGAGGGCCATGGAAGGTGATATCTCCTCCTCATTGAGTATAATGAAGTTCAGCTCCAATTTTTGTAAGTTCAAATTGAGGGATCAGTAGACTGTGATCGGTTCTACGTTTTCCGAGTGTGTAAGTTGAGGGTATATGAAGTTTGATGAGCTTTTCTCTCGGAAACTAACTTGTCTTGGATTTTAAGGGATTTCAAATAGTTGACAGTGCCTAGCCTCCAAACCTCCAAGGTTCTAGGGGATCTCATTCCCTCCCTGCACAGTATCACAGAATCAATGATTAAAATCACTTCAGCTCTAAATACTAAGCTTAAATATGAAGATTACTAGAGCCAACACACACAAAAATTCTTCTTCTTTGCATCAAGAGGAAAGTGCTGAGATGTTCGGATCGACGGACAAAGAAGGTTTAAAACACTCGAGCTCGCCGTGGAAAGAGACGGAGAGACTCTGGTGGCGACGAGAGAAGAACGCGATTGGGCAAAATAATAGAAAATGAGAAGATAATATTCCGGTTTAAATCTTAGTCGGTATAATTCTAAACCGGTTTAATTGGTTTAATGTATATATGACCAAACCAAAAAACATTGGTTTATGAAGACTCAAAAGTCAAAACCGGTTGTAAGTGTGACTGTGTATCATTGCAATGAGGTACACCAGAAATTTATAAAACCGATTCTTGGCAAGGAGCATTCAAGAGAAGACAAGAGTAGCTAAGATTAGGAGCTAATCGATGGACATGGCTTCAGCGCCACCAGCAGTTGTTGTTTCCTCGGACATGTTCCTCTGCATTTCTTCAACCATACTCTTCTGTTCTTCCTCCATTGTCTCCTGCAACTCATCCACCTTTACATACAAATTTTCACAAAAACAAAAAGAAGGGTTAGAATTTAGCTATAAGAACGAGAAAGAACGGCAACATTTTGTTTGGAAGAATCTTAGCTATAAGACACAATGAGAAACATGTAACATCTAACATACCACATGCAACAACAATGCAAACTGCTTCTTCCTTAGCTCAAGAAGTCTCCAGCTTGCTGTATCCTCAGCCTCCAGTTCTGCAATCTCCTTCTTCAATTCATGTATAGCCTTTTGTGTCTCTGACTTCGGTGGCTGCGCAGAGATAAGTTTCCTAATGGCTTCACACTCCTCTTATGCTGTCTCTCTATTTTACTCTCTTCAAGCTGTTTCTTAAGATGTTCAATATCAGCTTGCGCCTGCATAATCTGCCTATTCGTCTCTTCTTTAAGCTCGTTGAAGTTCTCTTTCTCCCTAAGATTCGCAGCAACAACCGCTTGGCTCTTAAGAAGCGGAATCTCAAAAGCAGAAAGCTCCTGTAAGAAAGCTTTCGCGAGCCTACCGCACTCACTGTAGTTATCTTCTTTTTCTTCTTCTTCTTTGTCTACTTCGGTAACGAAAGAAGTGAATTTTTTCTGAAGCTTCTTCAATGGAGGTTCGCCTCTGGTGGTAGTGGTGCGTGTGAGAAGCCTATTTCTTATAATTTTGTCATCTTCTAACGGATCAAATGCGTAATTAGCTGCTGCTATAGTCTCTGACCTACCAGAAACAATCCTCCTAGTTTTCACAGACATCTTAACTACTACTATATTCTTTTTTTCTTCTTTTTCAACTCAAAATCTGCAGAACAAACACAATCCATAAGCTAAGCAAAAGCATTATCAGAATCATACAAATGTAAGCTAGTGAGAAACAGTAAGGTCCAATACTCGATTCACCTGGGGGAGTTCACTAAAACATTCGAACTAGTAATTGCGGTGAGAGCGAGAGAGAGAGAGAGAGAGAGAGAGAGAGAGAGAGAGATTTACCCAACAAATAATCTGCAAAAAGAGAACCGGAACCCAAGATCGAGGCGCCTCTGCTACGGTCAAAATTCCAAAACCAAGATAAATTCTGATTCTCTGACTCTAATCGGAACCCTAATTTGTATTTTTGCCGTTCCTTGCCCTTTCCCTCGTTCTTCAGTTCAGTTTGCTCGTTTTTTATTTTGCCTTTCTCTATTGAATAAATTGAGCATACAACGTCCTGAACTTTTTATTTTATTGTATACTAAACCCTGTTATTTTTATAATTTACAATATAAGCCAGCAAATTTTGGACTTGAGATTCCAAAATGGTTAATTCCTAGGATGTTGATTATGTGTTTTGGTTCGGTTTAGATCGATTTCGATTTTTTTGATATAGAATTATTACCGATCTGTATACTGTATGTATTAAAACTCAACTCGATTTTAGAATAGAAAACTTCCGGTTCAGTTCATGTGAATTAGCTGGATTGGATAGACCCAATTATAGCCAAAACGAAGGTGTTCATGATCAGAATTAAAGACTAATCCAGTTCCACAATAAGAAATTTAGGGTGCTTATGTAAATCTGAGTAATATATGAGTACAAAGCTATTTTTCAACAAGCTAACTAATTTACAGTGGTAAGTCCGTCCCAAAGAGAAGTGTCTTCAACTATCACAATATTTACATTTTTAATTTATTACATAATTATTTCTACACAGCACACACACAGACATTAGGATCATAACCAGAGCTTAATGGATGGATGACATAGAAAATGAATGATTTTAAAAAGTCTATGAATTGGGAGACAGACACTAAACATAATCGTACCCGGATGATACTCTTTCGGATGCAAGGTTTCGTTTGGTCTGAGTGGGTAAGAGACACCGCGTGTTGTCTTTGGATTTAAGCCATTTCGAGCCTTTCTCTTCATGGTTTATCGTCAGCTTTGATGCAACTGATTTGATTCCACTCCTCATGTAATTTAGAGCCAACACCGCAAGATCTCTGCAATGCAGCCATGATTCAACGATAACCCCATCTATGAAGAAACAACCGCATAGAGCAAAAAAAAAAAAAGAATTTAGAATGCAAAATATACTTGTGTTTTTGTACATACAAGGGTGAGCAAGGAGAGCGAGAACCGTTGATAAAGTAGACGAACAGGTAAGAATCGAAATGCTGGCCGTTGATCAAGTAGAATCCGTGTAACCACCTTACACATCTGAAAGACATTCTTTTGTACAGTCGAATTGCAGGATTGTTGTGTGCAATCACATGAAGGTAAACACCACGACACACAGGGATACTAGAAGCGTATTTAACAACCTCATTAATAAGCAACTTAGCTGCAGTAAAAAAAAACTTTATATTAACAAAACCAAGCAAGACAAGAGAAGAGAAGAATCAAAGATGAATGTCATTGATTGGTTTACTACATAATTGAATACCTATTCCGCGTTTTCTGTATGTTTCTACAACTCCAAGTGTTAGAATGTACACCAATGTCTCCTCTCCCTTGGTCGAGTCATATCTTATTAGATCTGATATCTGTGCAAGACATAGGAAACTCTCAACACATAAACCCAAAAAAAAATAGTCCTTGACTCGTTAGTACAAAGCAAGTTTTAATCATAATAAAGAAGGTACAAAAATGGATTCTTTGATGTTTAGGACATTATGAAATGGTTCGACAACATTCAAAATCTAAACTTTACAACAAACTCGTTACTTGCTGAACAAAATTACTAGGAATATCAGTATAAAACCGAAAGGCGAAGAAGAACTAAGAGAAGACAATGCTTAAAACCCATGTCGTACACATACACTAAACGAGAGCTTCAATCAAAAACTTAAAACCTGCTGATACAAGAAATTTGTAAGAAATCCATCTCGTGAAACCGTTTCACACATTCACAATCTCGTGAAACCGTTTCACACATTCACAATCTACTACACTATACAAGACCTTGCAGCTTCGTTACAAAACCCTCTAACCAAGCTTCAATCATAACTTAGAAACGTTACAGATTGAAAAGCTCATATCACTATATCAGACATTCAAAATCTACGCTTGTTTGCAGAAGCTAAAAATAAAGCAAAAACGAAAAAGGAAGACAATTTTTGGGAAAAAAACTCACTTCGCTTTCTTTGGCAAGGACGATTTTGGCAGTAACAAAGCCGATAAGTTCCTCAGAATGACCATCAGGGCGGCTCCGATCAACAGCAGCCCAAGAGACGATATCACCTCCGTTGACAACATTCTGAAAAAACTCAGATTCATACCTGAACAAAATCAAATGCTTTTTGATAAGACTTCCAAAAAGGGAAAGTCAAATCCACAAAAAAAAAAAAAAAAAAAAAAAAAAAAAAACTCTTCTGAACAAAGGCATTTTTATGTAATTTACCTGATTGGGAATATATCTCGATGGATTTGCTCCAAACGTTCTAAATCACAAGGGTTTATTGGCCTGAAGCAAATACTTGGACGACGAGCGCTTTTGGCTTCTTCCTTTGATGATGAATTCTCCACGAATCCACGCGGAAAACGCGACATTTGATCCAGATGATTTTAAAGACTCGAACTACTTGAAAATTTTTGTAGATTTATGACACTTTTCATTTGAGAAAAGAATCTAGTTTATAATACAGATCAAATCGGTCTCCGACCCGTTTGTCTGAACCGGATCCGGGTGGCTTAGGGTTTCCAGAATCCGAAGATGGGGGTTTGTTGATCGATCTTACAAAAAGAAACGACTTTTTTTTGCTTGCTTTGCCTTCTTTCCCCAACAACATCGTTAAAGCCAAGCATCATCTTTGATTCTTCGGATCACGTGCCTTGCGACAAACAAACAAGCACGTGCATCTTCTTCACTACTATTCTTTTCCTATTGTTTGGTTTAGTGCAAGAAGAGAAGTAACTTGTTATATCATGTTGACAAAAAAAATGTTTCCATATCTTATTATTATATAAAGCTTGATCAATAAATAATAATGAATAACAAAGTTAAAAAGAATAACATAAGTTATTTAACATAATTTTAGTTGGGTATAAATTGTATTTATCGTTGTAATATAAATTTTTATTGTAAGTAATTACACAAAACCTTGAAAGAAAATGAACTTAAAAAGAAAAATATTTCAATATATGATGTGTACTAGACTATTAGTATAGTTTTACATGTTTTATTTTAAAGATCTTAATGCATGTAGTAATATTAGAAACCTGAAAAAAAATATAGAAAAATTGAGTTTGTAGGAACGAATTTTTGGTTAATTGATGAAAATTGACAAAAGTATTACTTATGAAATTATGACATATAGAAGCATAATTTTTAGGATATTTTTGGATTTCCAAAATTTTTGTGATTTTTTTACTGATTATTTTTATTGTTAAATTTAAAATACTAACCAATATACATATTATGTCATATGATGCTCATATTATTATTTTTATTTAAATTTTAACTCTAGTCCATGAAGAAGTGAATTATGGTTTTACGATAAAATAGATAGTTAAATGTGATTACTGAATGTCTAACGATGAAATTTATTTTAGATTTAAAGTTTTCAAAAATTAATATGTATAATTGATTTTAAAAATTATTTAAGAATATTAGTCATTTTTTTATGTTTCATTTCATAATTTCAACATATGTATTTTGGTAACGCATATGTTAAAACATAAGATAATTCAAAATAAATTATAAATAAATTATAATTTATAGGAATGAATCTTCAGTTATGTGATGAGAATGTCTCTATATCTTTATATATGTTTTTATTTTATAAGTTCACTCATAAAATTGATTATGACATGAGGTAAAATTTGTACTTATGAGATAACAACATAACAAATATATCCTAAATAATGTTGATTCAGTTTTTTTTTGCGAATTATATTTTGTTAATTTTTATTTGTATTTTCAGTTTTTACTAAAATATAGATTTGATATGATGTATTAATTATGTTTGATATAAAATATTTAGTTCTATGCATTAAGAAAAAATGTGTAATTAAACTTAAAATATGGATTATTATGATGGTATAGATATTTAAATGGTACTCCTTGTGCTATAAAAGTTTTTAGGTAAAAGCACAAAAATTAATAAACAATAAATATTATGTCATTTATAAAACTTCAACCAATAGGAAAATATACTGCATAGCTCAAATAGTCATAAATTGTTATGTTAATAAAAATTGTAAATAGAAATTTGAGAAAATATTATAAAATAGAGCAAAAAAAACCTTAAAACTCTTATATAATAGAAAAGAGAGTATTAAAATGAAATATGAGACTCTCATGAGAGGTTCATATTCAATATTAAAATGTTACAAAATATAATCTAAAAACAAGTATATTACTACTTATTCTTAATAATTTTTTCTAATTTTTACGCGGGCCTTATCTAGTTAATAATATAAGGCATTTTGGTATTGTATTAATTTTGCAAAAATGCTTCGGATTTTGGAAATAGCAATAATCCTATAGAGTTTGTAACATAAGATTTTGATTACAATATATCCAGAACATGGATCAGGATTAATAGTTGTAGTGTACTTCTTGTACATAATTATGTAAATACATAATCTTCATCTCTTCTCAACTAAATGCCGTTCAAAAATCGGTGAGTAAGAACAGCTTCCGCCATTGGCCGCTTCCGATGGTCAGCGTTCAACATTGCCTACCAAAAACACCACACACACAGACTATATTGGCCAAAGGACCAAAACTTTCCAAATATGAAAAAAAACTAATATTGGATCTAAGTCACATTTACTAAGGTTTAAATCAGTCGACTAATATTATAAGCCTTTCTCAAACATTTCTAATTTTCTATGTTTCTCTACATTTTCTTTTCATTACCATTTCCCTTTTTATCTCACACTACGTTAAAAGAGAAATTAGATCAGAGTTCAAATTTTGTTATAAAAAAGATATATACAGAGATAATTATAGGGACTAGGATTAAACTACCTGTAGTAATTCCCAACCAGCTCTATCACCGAGATCAAGAAACTTAACAGCTTCTTCAAGGCGTTCATCGGCTAAACAGTACCTGTATAACACATCAGTGAGTTTTTTTTTTTTTTTTTTTTTTTTTTTTAAAGTCAGAGACTTGGAGGAACAAACGATTAAACAACGCCTCTTTGGTGCTTAAAAAAAAAGCTTTATAAACCAAGAGGCTTACTCTCTTACAGCCTCCATATCCAGCCGGAAAGTGTTTTCTAGTAACCTCTGCAGTTCATCAGATTAAATAACGGTTAAAACAGAAACTGTTTGGAGAAGACAAAAGATGAGAGCCGATATGTTTGTGGGATCAATAAGGAGATATTCTGTAAAGATGAGATAAAACAGATCTGTTTGACTTAATTGCATCCAAAATATGTCAAATCTTGCCTGAAGAGAAAGAGAATCCATTACGCCTGCTTCACAGAATGGAACAAAGGCTAAGTATGCAAAAAGAAGACCGGCCTCATATCTGTAAGCCACAAGAATGTGTTAAGAATTTATCAAAAAAACATTCACAACTCAATACACGAAAGAATTAGAAAGCAAAAGCATTACATGTCATCTGCAATTCCAAAAGCTCTCTTCTCAAAAACTGTGAAGGCACCAGAAGCAGTTGCCCTTCGCCAAAGTTGCTCTGACAGGGCACCAGAAGTGGCTCCTTCTTCCAAGCATGAAGGCCTGAAAGGTATGCTCAGTCTGTTAACACCCAACCAACATTATCTTAACAATTCTAGTTCCACTTATAAACAGCAAGACCAAAATGGCGAAATATCAGAAAACTACAATTGCTAAGGATAAATAATCAATCAGGGAGGGAAGAGAGTGAGGGAACCTTATGTCAACAGAAAAGGCTAGATCTCGCAGCCGCGGTATTAAATAGATAGCTTCTCGTTCTGCTGGTGTACTAAAGATCATTTTCACAGGAAAAAAAAAAATCGACAAAATTAGCGGAGAGATGATACACTTGTACTGAGAGAGAGGGGTGTCTGTGTAAGGGGGGGGGGGGGGGGGGGGCATACTTGAGAACAATTGAGGATGGGCCGAGACTTTGATGTAACCTATCATTAGCATGCATAAAGGCTAGACCTTTCATTGCACCCTGTAGGATATTAATGACAAAGATTCTCCTTCGTTTCATCATCTGGTCTTTTTCATAAGGATTCCATACTCCTTGGGAGCGAGCTCTGGACGTTTTTTCACTCGCATTTCGTGCGTAGTCAGCTGCACTATTTTTCCCACCATCACGAAATGCCAGCCACTGTATGAATAAAAAATGATTCAACCTATGTTCTATAATGTATTCAAAAATATCCACATACTTTTGTGCACTTTAGACTCAACAAACTACACTTATTAAGCGACTCAGAGATTGAAAGCCTGACCTGTTCTCCAAATTGTGTCTCAAAGCCACCAACAAGTAAAAGCAGATTAGCAGGCAGGCTTTTGCTCTGCATAGATAAGAAGAATAACAAAGGAAGGTGATTGCACTATATAAGGCCAAATGAGATGTAATTGTACGAATCCATTTAGTAAATTTGGAATGGCTCTCTTTATCTAACCTGGAGAAAAGAGTGTGCATTAAGCTCGTTTGCTGCCATCATATCAGCCTCAACTCCACCAGCGCGCTTCCCTGGATAGACCTTTCCAAAGACGAGTATATGAGACAACAAAGAAAAAGGGAAAACAAATTAAAATCCGAAATGAAGTTTGATCCTAATTCTAATACTATAAGAACATTGTTCTGATAATGTATACAGATTCATAAAAATGGAGAAACAAGAGTATTTGCTATGGAGAATCGAATCACCTTAAAGACAACAGGTGTTCCTCTAAACGGACCCTGAGATATTCTTCCTTCATAGAGTCTGCAGACAAACTGCCGGGGCTAATACACTTTTTTAACTTGACCAAAATATAAATCACCCGTGTAAAAATACATAACGCCGAAACTGCACCTGATCTTAACGCCGCCTTCACCAATATCTTGAGATTTTAATCGCCCAATATCATCAGAAGAAGAAGTATATTCAAAGTCAGCCCCTGACTGCAACCCTGAATAACTAGGAGGGGTATGAAAAAGGTAAAAGCTTAGAAAAAACGAAGTAGAACAGGAAGCCATATACAATAAAAAGAGACCAACGGCAACGAGCTTAGAAGAATCTAGCAAAAAAGCAAAATGTGCAATAATTATAAGTTACAAAGTCCAGTGAGAGAGCAGAGTACCTAGTAACATTCATGAATCCGTAGCTTCCGATAAGCCGCCCTACCTCGAACGAGTCAGCGCTGGTGATCAAACCCGCCGCCACCACATGCAACCGCCGATTCCTTCCGCGCCAATTCGAAATCCGACGACCGGAGAATCCTTCGCCTGATGATTCTCGATGGATCAAAGAGAAACGCGAAACGCATTCCAAAGAAACGCGATGAACAGCGACCAGATTCATCCTTGTTTTCGCCGCTTCAGTTTCAAACTCCGATGATGATTCAGCGACTCTAGTGTGTCTGTGTCTCCCCCCCCCCCAGTACGGGAGATAAGAGCCAGGAAAAAAAAAGTTTTACTCTACGTCCTACGTGGCTTTTTTATACAGATAATTAAATGATATTATAATCATATTACTTTTGACGGTGTATAATAGGCCACGTACGAAACTCACCCAGAAAGTGATTTTGAATTTTTGATGATGCTACCTGTACATTTAAACCGTTTTAAACCGAACTAAATTTCAAAATCTGCTGTAACATAACCGGAAGTGAATCGAACCGAAAGGCCCATACCTGTTTTCTCTACAAGTCCTTCTCCCTTTCTTCGGCTTTTTAATGGAAAAGATCAAGATTGAAGGGGTCTTTAGCACTTGAGAGAGAGAGAGTGTTTGTAAGGAGGTGTTTGAGCTCGGGAAGAAAGCAATTGATTGATCGTTCGATTTAGGTGTAAGTAGTTGTTGCTTTTTTTTTTTTTCATTCGGAGATATGGAATCGGTTCGAGAATCCGCACCGTCGGCGAATTCGAACACGCCGGCGGTAACTATACCGCCGCCGGTGAACTCTGTGCCGCCTTTCTTGAGCAAAACATACGACATGGTTGATGATCCATTGACAAATGAGGTCGTGTCTTGGAGCAGCGGGAACAACAGCTTCGTCGTCTGGAACGTGCCTGAGTTCTCCAAGGTGCTCTTACCCAAGTATTTCAAGCACAACAATTTCTCCAGCTTTGTCAGGCAGTTAAATACTTATGTAAGCAAGCTTCACTGTTTCTCTTGCTACACTGATTTTTTTTTTTTTTTCAAATTCTGGTACAATTTGGAGGAAGTCTTGAAATGTTAAGGTGATCAGTCTTAGTTCAGTCTCTTCTAATAAGTGTTAAATCTAGATAGCAACTTACATAATAGATGTTTTCTACTATTCAGTTGGCGTTTTAGTTGTTGCCTTAAGCCAGTAGAAGTATGCATTTTTGTTTTATCTGGATTCAACTATATTAGCTTACCATGGTGGTTTATTAAATGAATCTTGATTCTTTTTGAAACCTTGTCAATCTTTTTTTAGTACTCACCAAAAGATTCCACAGAACTTTGCAGGCTCACTTTCACATGTATCTGAAGATTGGTTTCCTCAATTGCTTTCTGCCTTGTAGCTCTAAATCACAAAAATCATTAGCTTTGCTTTCGTTTGTATAATGTTCGTTCAGGTACATTTTGATAAACTAAGAACTATTGCTTTCCTTAATACCATGGTAGCAATATGCTGCAGCCGGACATAGTTTAATCTGATCTACCTGTTTATACCTTTTCGTACCATCCATTACTCAACTTCCACAAAATTCAAGCAACTTTGCATCGTTTGAAGTCTACAATTTGGATTTCGATCTCTATAACAAATAGTCTTTCTGTTTTCTTATGTCTAGGGTTTCAGAAAAGTTGATCCAGATCGATGGGAATTTGCAAATGAAGGATTTTTAAGAGGCCAAAAACAACTACTCAAGAGTATTAGTAGGAGAAAAACTTCGCATGTGCAGCAGAATCAACAACAAACTCAAGTTCAGAACTCATCCGTTGGTGCTTGTGTCGAGGTGGGGAAGTTTGGACTAGAAGAAGAAGTGGAAAGACTTAAGCGGGATAAAAATGTTCTTATGCAAGAACTCGTCAGATTAAGGCAGCAACAACAAGCTACTGAAAACCAACTGCAGAATGTGGGACAGAAAGTTCAAGTGATGGAGCAGAGGCAACAACAAATGATGTCGTTTTTGGCAAAAGCTGTTCAGAGTCCAGGTTTCTTGAACCAGTTAGTACAACAGAATAATGATGGCAGCAGACAAATTCCGGGAAGCAACAAAAAGAGGAGACTTCCTGGAGATGAACAGGAGAATTGTGGAACCCATGAGGCTAATGATCGTAACCGTCAGATTGTTAGATATCAGCCATCGATAAATGAAACAGCACAAAATATGCTTCGACAGTTCTTAAATCCGAGTTCCTCACCTCAGTATGAATCGGTTTCAAACAATTCTGACAGTTTTCTATTGGGTGATGTTCCCAGTTCTAACTCTCTAGACAATGGGAATCCTTCAAATAGAGTTTCTGGAGTAACATTGGCCGAGGTTTCACCCATGGCAGCTCCCTCAGCAACGAATCAAGTACCCGAAGTAAACTTGGCTCATCATCCTCAACCTGGTCTGGTTCAGCCAATTTTAGGTTCAAGTCTGGCTCAAGGAGTAGCACCTGCAGCTTCTTGGAGCTCTGAATCTGATTTAGTTGGATGTGAGACAGGTAATGGAGCGTGTTTCGATCCAATAATGGCTGCTTTAGATGCGTTAGAAGGCGATGCAATTTCTCCTGAAGGCGAGGGCAAGATGAATGAGTTACTGGACGGAATCCCTAAGCTCCCCGGAGTCCAGGATCCATTCTGGGAACAGTTCTTTTCTGATGAAAGCCAAGCGATTGGAGATACAGACGAGATTCTATCAGGATCAGTGGAGAATAATGACATGGTAGTGGAACAAGAACCACCTACAACAAATGAATGGTCACGGAATCAACAGCAAATGAATTATCTTACTGAACAAATGGGACTTCTTTCCTCAGAGGCACAGATGAAGTGAAGGTAAGAACATCGGTTCAGTTCACGACCTGCTTCTCTGCCTTTGTTGTAATGGTCTTGAGGGTTATCATCTGTTTCTCACTGATGTTGGTTTTCAGGTGAGGTTGTGAAAGGGAATATGAAAGGAGGAGGGAGGGATATACCAGAGGGTGTTTGTGCCCCTTTTGCATGTTACACAAAAGTTTTAACAAAGGTAGAAACGCAAAAGATTAGCTACCAAGTCTACCATGCTTGTAAATAACTTGAAATAGTGATCGCCTTTTATATGTTGTTTTCTATTGTACATTACTTTTGTGTGAAAACGTCCATCGTGTTCAATTATCATCTCGATACTATTTAATCCTGTGATCCCTGACAGATTACCAATTCAAGCCCAAGAAAAAGTATTTTCCTGTTTATAAAAACATAAACGTTTATATCTTTTGCTCATAAAGATCCTTACGATGGATTAATAATACATAACATTCACACGATGAGAAGTTAACGATCAGTTCGATTAAATGGGGAATGATGGAAGTATAAAGAATCTGTACAATAGATATATCTCTTTTATGGTCTTTGTATAATTTCATCGATAAGTCTTCGCTTGATGCTTGAAGATCGAAGCTTGTAGTTTGATAGTTGATGGTTAGACCAAGACGACGATGATGACAATGAGTAGCACAATCCCAAAAATGAGAATAAGTAGGCATGTCTGCAACAGTGTAAAATATATCAAATTTAGCTTTAGCTGCAAAAGAACATGAAAATCACAGAATTGAAAGATTGGGAAGAGTCCTCTTAGTGTGTACCAAAGATGAGTTTGAACTTTGAGTTTTAGCTGCTTTTCTAAGTTGAACAGTTGCTTGTGTAGTTGCAGCATGTGAGTTTTCAATGCTAGAGCTGATGTCATCTGTCAAGACACAATATAGGTTTTCTGAGATTTTGAAGAGGCAAAAAGGAAACAGTGAGATTTACAATTTGCGATTGTTGGAGTTACTTACCGATCATAATTCCTTGATGCTGAGTTAAAACAGCTAGATCTTTGAAGATTTCATTCACTTCACCAATATGTTCTTGAATTTCTCTAATTCCTTGCTCTCTTTCTTCAATAATTGCTTCATTGAATGTTATCTCATTATCTAAAAACACCACTTCTTGCCTGGGATGAGAATATCAGAAGTTAGTAAATATCACCTCGCTTCAAAATATGAGACACGTAATATGACCATAAAGAGAAGATGGGTTTCATGGCAATAACCAACTTCTTAATTTCTATAGACCAAATCTCTCAACAATTCAGGCTACAGCAAATGACGATTGTAAACTACAACTTTGATGGTTTGAATACTCAAAACAGGTGTAAGAGGAAATTGAGAGTCACATTTGGGTTCTGTTTATGCCAACAAATGATCAAGTGAATAATCAGATCATACTCCTCACCTTCTTGATTGTTGAAGAAGAGTTTGCTGCTCTGAGGTCCTTAAAGATTCGGTGTCGAGTTCCTGTGCGTTATAACTGCATGAAGTGGCATAACAATGACGCATGTGTAAGTGAGACTCACATTCCACAAACTATCAGAAGCAATCATAAGTTCAAAGTTTTCTACACGTTCAAAAAGTGGTTACCTGGTAGGTATTTCTTTAGTGACCACAGGAGCATATGTTATTTCTCTTTCAGCTGCAAGTCTCTGAGCTTTCTGAAACTCTTTAAGAACTGATTGGAAATCTTTGGCCAGTTTAGCATCCGCAATCTTCTTAATTGACTGCAAGTAAAGCGAGGGAACGTAAGCACAACCAGAATTACGAATTAAGTTTAATATAAACAAGATTATATACACAAAATCATCTATCAGGCAACCACAATTCTCCCACTAAATGAGATGAAATGGTAAGACTCTGACAAAATCTAACCACAAAAAGGGTCAATAGTAAAATGTTCTCATAGACATCTAACAATTCATAGCATCTAACGTAGGAGAAGGAAACAAAAAATGTAATCATTTACTTACACTAACTGCTCCATGATGGTCGGCTTCGCTAGCTTCCTTAAGGCTAGATGAAGTGTTTTTCACCAATTCTGTTATCTGTAACCTTGTCTTTTTCCTGCCAAAACATTGATCAAAAATCTCAAATTCTTTAGGAAAAAATAATGCAGGATCAGTTTCCTCAACCCTAAAATTCATTTTTTTTTTATAACTCAGAGCAAAAAAAAAAAAAAAAAAAAAAACCAAAACCCTAATTGAGTCAGATTTAGCAAAATCATAAATAAAGAGAAGAGTAGGGTTTACAAATTGGTACTAACAGCTTGTCGCGCAATTCAAGGGTATCTTTAGGCGTTCCGATGAAATTAACGAGGCGAGCGAAGGAACTAACAGAAGTGCTGATCCTAAAAATCCCAGCGGCGACCTCCCGAGATGGATCCCCACCACGAGACGAAGGTCTCTGTTGTTGTTGTCTCCCTCCGATAAAACCATTAGACGTCTGAAATCGAGAACCAGCTTCGAGATCTTGGAAACTCATCTTCACGATCGAATCTCTCAAAATCTCTCTCTCTCTCTTTTGGGAGGGGATAAACAAAACAAAGACGAGACGGGAAAGAAGATGGAAATGAATTTGGTAGGAACAAGTTTTTATTATTTTTTTCCCCAAATTTATTGTTTTTTTTTTTTTTTTAATAATTTGTATTAAAATATAAAATTATTTTAATCTCTCATGTGGTCCGCGTGATTATGGTGGTGGATGGAGGTAATTAAATAATTTAATACGTAACAAATTACTTTGGCGGTGCCACGTCATTGCGAGGGAAGGATCCTGCGGCTGCGCTGCGCTGTCGTAGTTGACCTTTCCTTTCGTGTAAATTTGCTCGGTTTAGTTCGAACCGGACCGATTTTCTAATTTTACCAGGTATATAGAGTCAAATCAGAAAATCTTCTACTGGCTTTTTGACTTTTGAGAATTGATCAAATAGTTTTGGGCCGAATTAATGGGTTTGTGGGTTTAGCAAAAAGGAGAAAAGAGAAGAAGAGTTGGGCCATAACAAGAAAAAGTCCATTAATTTGTTTGGGAACAATTATCAAAATAGTGCAAAAATAGTTAAAGGCGAAACGCAATCCCACACGTTGGGTGTGCGGTGTCATATAAAGCTAAATACACTCTTCCCTCTATCTCTCTCCCTCTCTATAAGCATCATCGATCTCGAAGTGCGTTTTGGTTTTATAGGCCTCAATCTCTAAATCTGCGTTAGAAAGCAAAGCAAGAGCAATCAAATCCATGGCGGTATGTTCTACATTGATCTTTTTTTTCTTTTTTTTTTTTTTTTTTTTTTTGGGTCTAATTTTGTAATCCCTTTCCTCTACTGCTAGATTTTGTTGTAATCTATTTTTGATTCTCGGTGAAAATTAATTTCTGATGATTGGAACGATTTGTTTTATTGATTTTGATTTCTGCTTTCAGAAGTTTTTGGGTGATTTGTGGTTTGATTATTTGTTGTGCACTTGCCGACATATATCTTCGATGCGATGCTATTTTGATTTCGGACGAGTTTGATTATCTTCGTCGTTATTTTTTTTTTTTTTTTTTCTGGAATCGAATTGATTTTTGAGTCTCGGTGTGATCTGTATATGTAACTCTGGTTGGTTTTTTTTTTTTTTTTTTTTTTTGAGAAAATCGTGATTTCTAGGTTTTTGTTTGTTGTTGTAAATCGCGATTTTTTTTGTGCCCCAATTTGAACGAGAAACTTGCCTAGGTAAAGTACTTGTGAATTTGTCCAGCCTTAAGCGTCTGAGTGATAAGGTGTTAATAGTGTGGTGGAATATAGAAGAAAAAAATCATTCAGGATCATGTTTCATTTGAGTGATTCTATTTTTTAGATGATTTGATTCCTTTGCTTTTTTGTGGGAACTTGCTTAGTTGTGAAGTTTTTGGTCTAATTTGTGAAAAGATGAGATTGGAGATATATTGAGTGAGGCAGCTAAGCTAACTATCGTTTTTCTTTGTTCTACCCATGAGTTATGTGTCATTTTTTATTCAACTTTGATTTTGTATGATGAGATTCCTAGATTAATGTGTTTATTATAATACTATAATCTTTTGATGACAGATAAGGTCAGTCAAAGTTGGAAA
>NC_141887.1:64199-101699 GCF_030686135.1 Camelina sativa
TAAATTTAAATGGAGGATAATATAGAAAAAGAATATAAATTTTTAAAAATACCATCTAATTAAACTCTCTAAAGATGAAAATATTAGTATGAAATCTAGCACTAGAATATAAATTGATGAGTGAGATTTAAAAAAGGAAACCAAAAAGATAGAAGTTTTCTTGAGATTTTAAAAACTCTTTAGATTGAAGTTCATATGATGTTATAAGAAAACTAATTTAGTTTGTCACTTACAAAATAATATGAATTTGATTTTTTATGTATGAGTTTATATCAACAGAAAAACAAATCATGTGTAAGTTTAAAATTTCATTGGGCTACTTGGTATTCCTTTCATAGAAAAAACAAAACAAATTATAAAAAAATTCTTTCTAATTAACTCACATTTAATGTCATGTGTAATTCTACATTTAACTCAAATGTAACTTCTACCCAATATTATTATAAATTTCATTTTTTATTTTATCTTTCAAGATAAAATATCTTTGGTTAAAATTTCATATTTTTTATTTTTGTTAGCTATATTTATTTTTACATATATACATAGCTTCTATTTCTATTTCTTTAAACTAAATTTAATTATTTTAGAAATATAATTTCCATCATTTTATATCCTATAAATAACATTTCTCACATCCTCCTCCACCATATCTCAAATCCTAAATATTTTCTTTGTTTTTTTATAATGTTCTTGCATAGGTTGAAACCCCAATTAAAAGTTTGATTATATTTTTGGTTTACTATATATTTTACATTGTTTTGAATTTTATTGTTTCTTTGTTTTATGTACTTCTTCTTTTCTTCTTTGTTTTCTTATATGATTTTGATTTAAAATACATATGTATTCTAATATGTATAATAATATTTTGATGACCATGATAATATTTTGGTTATAACCATCTCATAATAAGGGAATCAAACTAAAGAAAACATCTTAATTCTTTACTTTAGATGTTTGATCTCTCTCTCATTCTTTCATTCTCTCATTCTGAAATCCTCTTCAACTATATCTCAAATCTTTTATTTTTTTGTTGTTGTTGTTGTATGTGTTTAAGAAATCAATTCAAATCTCATTGTAAAATCTTAATTCTATATTTTTGGAGTTTGTCAAATATATATATAAATACTACATTGTTTTAGATGTTTTAAAAGGTTTATCTCCGTTGTATATTTTAGATTATCATCTTATAAGTAATCCATTTTAAATATTCTTCTACTATATTCATCCAACAAGGTCATGAAGATTCTCTTATAGCACTTAAATTTAAATGGAGTATAATATAGAAAAAGAATATAAATTTTTAAAAATACCATCTAATTAAACTCTCTAAAGATGAAAATATTAGTATGAAATCTAGCACTATAATATAAATTGATGAGTGAGATTTAAAAAAGGAAACCAAAAAGATAGAAGTTTTCTTAAGATTTTAAAAATTCTTTAGATTGAAGTTCATATGATGTTATAAGAAAACTAATTTAGTTTGTCACTTACAAAATAATATGAATTTGATTTTTTATGTATGAGTTTATATCAACAAAAAAAACAAATCATGTGTAAGTTTAAAATTTCATTGGGCTACTTGGTATTCCTTTCATAGAAAAAACAAAACAAATTAAAAAAAAAATCTTTCTAATTAACTCACATTTAATGTCATGTGTAATTCTACATTTAACTCAAATGTAACTTCTACCCAATATTATTATAAATTTCATTTTTTATTTTATCTTTCAAGATAAAATATCTTTGGTTAAAATTTCATATTTTTTATTTTTGTTAGCTATATTTATTTTTACATATATACATAGCTTCTATTTCTATTTCTTTAAACTTTGAAATGAGGAATATTTATACATAATATTTTTACACATAGTTACTAATTTTTTTGATAATTTTGTTTGATATAAATTTACTAGAATACAATCTTAAAATAAATTATTTGATTTAATCCTAAAATAAATTTTCCTAATCCTAAATGTTAAAAAACCCTATACCCAAAATCTTAAATGAAGAGTTATCCTAAACCCCTAAATGAATTGTAACCCTAAACCCTAAATGAATAGTAACCCTAACCCCTAAACTCTAAACCCTAAATGAATAGTAACCCTAACCCCTAAATGAATAGTAACCCTAACCCCTAAACCCTAAATGAATAGTAACCCTAACCCCTAAATGAATAGTAACCCTAACCCCTAAACCCTAAATGAATAGTAACCCTATACCCTAAATGAATGTAACCCTAACCCCTAAATGAATAATAGCCCTAACCCCTAAACCCTAACCCCTATATGAATTATAACCCTAACCCCTAAATGAATAGTGACCAAACCCCCAAATGAATAGTAACCCTAATCCCCAAATGAATAGTAACCCTAGACCCTAAATGAATAGTAACACTAACCCCTTAATGAATAATAAAACTAACCCTTAAATGAAATTACATAAATTGTGAATTGATTTTTTTCTCCATTCATTTCCATTTAAATACACTATTAAATATAAATGTAACCCTTCTAATTTAATTATTTTAGAAATGTAATTTCCATCATTTTATATCCTATAAATAACATTTCTCATATCCTCCTCCACCATATCTCAAATCCTAAATATTTTCTTTGTTTTTTTATAATGTTCTTGCATAGGTTGAAACCACAATTAAAAGTTTGATTATATTTTTGGTTTACTATTTATTTGACATTGTTTTGAATTTTATTGTTTCTTTGTTTTATGTACTTCTTCTTTTCTTCTTTGATTTCTTATATGATTTTGATTTAAAATACATATGTATTCTAATATGTATAATAATATTTTGATGACCATGATAATATTTTGGTTATAATCATCTCATAATAAGGGAATCAAACTAAAGAAAACATCTTAATTCTTTACTTTAGATGTTTGATCTCTCATTCTTTCATTCTCTCATTCTGAAATCTTCTTCAACTATATCTCAAATCTTTTATTTTTTTGTTGTTGTTGTTTTATGTGTTTAAGAAATCAATTCAAATCTCATTGTAAAATCTTAATTCTATATTTTTGGAGTTGGTCAAATATATATATATATATATATATATACACTACATTGTTTTAGATGTTTTAAAAGGTTTATCTCCATTGTATATTTTAGATTATCATCTTATAAGTAATCCATTTTAAATATTCTTCTACTATATTCATCCAACAAGGTCATGAGGATTCTCTTATAGCACTTAAATTTAAATGGAGGATAATATAGAAAAAGAATATAAATTTTTAAAAGTACCATCTAATTAAACTCTCTAAAGATGAAAATATTAGTATGAAATCTAGCACTAGAATATAAATTGATGAGTGAGATTTAAAAAAGGAAACCAAAAATATAGAAGTTTTCTTGAGATTTTAAAAACTCTTTAGATTGAAGTTCATATGATGTTATAAGAAAACTAATTTAGTTTGTCACTTACAAAATAATATGAATTTGATTTTTTATGTATGAGTTTATATCAACAGAAAAACAAATCATGTGTAAGTTTAAAATTTCATTGGGCTACTTGGTATTCCTTTCATAGAAAAAACAAAACAAATTAAAAAAAAAATTATTTCTAATTAACTCACATTTAATGTCATGTGTAATTCTACATTTAACTCAAATGTAACTTCTACCCAATATTATTATAAATTTCATTTTTTATTTTATCTTTCAAGATAAAATATCTTTGGTTAAAATTTCATATTTTTTATTTTTGTTAGCTATATTTATTTTTACATATATACATAGCTTTTATTTCTATTTCTTTAAACTAAATTTAATTATTTTAGAAATATAATTTCCATCATTTTATATCCTATAAATAACATTTCTCACATCCTCCTCCACCATATCTCAAATCCTAAATATTTTCTTTGTTTTTTTATAATGTTCTTGCATAGGTTGAAACCCCAATTAAAAGTTTGATTATATTTTTGGTTTACTATATATTTTACATTGTTTTGAATTTTATTGTTTCTTTGTTTTATGTACTTCTTCTTTTCTTCTTTGTTTTCTTATATGATTTTGATTTAAAATACATATGTATTCTAATATGTATAATAATATTTTGATGACCATGATAAGATTTTGGTTATAACCATCTCATAATCAGGGAATCAAACTAAAGAAAACATCTTAATTCTTTACTTTAGATGTTTGATCTCTCTCTCATTCTTTCATTCTCTCATTCTGAAATCCTCTTCAACTATATCTCAAATCTTTTATTTTTTTGTTGTTGTTGTTGTATGTGTTTAAGAAATCAATTCAAATCTCATTGTAAAATCTTAATTCTATATTTTTGGAGTTTGTCAAATATATATATATATATATACTACATTGTTTTAGATGTTTTAAAAGGTTTATCTCCGTTGTATATTTTAGATTATCATCTTATAAGTAATCCATTTTAAATATTCTTCTACTATATTCATCCAACAAGGTCATGAGGATTCTCTTATAGCACTTAAATTTAAATGGAGTATAATATAGAAAAAGAATATAAATTTTTAAAAATACCATCTAATTAAACTCTCTAAAGATGAAAATATTAGTATGAAATCTAGCACTATAATATAAATTGATGAGTGAGATTTAAAAAAGGAAACCAAAAAGATAGAAGTTTTCTTAAGATTTTAAAAATTCTTTAGATTGAAGTTCATATGATGTTATAAGAAAACTAATTTAGTTTGTCACTTACAAAATAATATGAATTTGATTTTTTATGTATGAGTTTATATCAACAAAAAAAACAAATCATGTGTAAGTTTAAAATTTCATTGGGCTACTTGGTATTCCTTTCATAGAAAAAAACAAAACAAATTAAAAAAAAAAATCTTTCTAATTAACTCACATTTAATGTCATGTGTAATTCTACATTTAACTCAAATGTAACTTCTACCCAATATTATTATAAATTTCATTTTTTATTTTATCTTTCAAGATAAAATATCTTTGGTTAAAATTTCATATTTTTTATTTTTGTTAGCTATATTTATTTTTACATATATACATAGCTTCTATTTCTATTTCTTTAAACTTTGAAATGAGGAATATTTATACATAATATTTTTACACATAGTTACTAATTTTTTTGATAATTTTGTTTGATACAAATTTACTAGAATACAATCTTAAAATAAATTATTTGATTTAATCCTAAAATAAATTTTCCTAATCCTAAATGTTAAAAAACCCTATACCCAAAATCTTAAATGAAGAGTTATCCTAAACCCCTAAATGAATTGTAACCCTAAACCCTAAATGAATAGTAACCCTAACCCCTAAACCCTAAACCCTAAATGAATAATAACCCTAACCCCTAAATGAATAGTAACCCTAACCCCTAAATGAAAACTAACCCTAAACCCTAAATGAATAGTAACCCTAACCCCTAAATGAATAGTAACCCTAACCCCTAAACCCTAAATGAATAGTAACCCTATACCCTAAATGAATGTAACCCTAACCCCTAAATGAATAATAGCCCTAACCCCTAAACCCTAACCCCTATATGAATTGTAACCCTAACCCCTAAATGAATAGTGACCCAACCCCCAAATGAATAGTAACCCTAATCCCCAAATGAATAGTAACCCTAGACCCTAAATGAATAGTAACACTAACCCCTTAATGAATAATAACCCTAACCCTTAAATGGAATTACATAAATTGTGAAATTATTTTTTTCTCCATTCATTTCCATTTAAATACACTATTAAATATAAATGTAACCCTTCTAATTTAATTATTTTAGAAATGTAATTTCCATCATTTTATATCCTATAAATAATTTCTCACATCCTCCTCCACCATATCTCAAATCCTAAATATTTTCTTTGTTTTTTTATAATGTTCTTGCATAGGTTGAAACCCCAATTAAAAGTTTGATTATATTTTTGGTTTACTATATATTTGACATTGTTTTGAATTTTATTGTTTCTTTGTTTTATGTACTTCTTCTTTTCTTCTTTGTTTTCTTATATGATTTTGATTTAAAATACATATGTATTCTAATATGTATAATATTATTTTGATGACCATGATAATATTTTGGTTATAACCATCTCATAATAAGGGAATCAAACTAAAGAAAACATCTTAATTCTTTACTTTAGATGTTTGATCTCTCATTCTTTATTTCTCTCATTCTGAAATCTTCTTCAACTATATCTCAAATCTTTTATTTTTTTGTTGTTGTTGTTGTATGTGTTTAAGAAATCAATTCAAATCTCATTGTAAAATCTTAATTCTATATTTTTGGAGTTTGTCAAATATATATATATATATATATATATACACTACATTGTTTTAGATGTTTTAAAAGGTTTATCTCCGTTGTATATTTTAGATTATCATCTTATAAGTAATCCATTTTAAATATTCTTCTACTATATTCATCCAACAAGGTCATGAGGATTCTCTTATAGCACTTAAATTTAAATGGAGTATAATATAGAAAAAGAATATAAATTTTTGAAAATACCATCTAATTAAACTCTCCAAAGATGAAAATATTAGTATGAAATCTAGCACTAGAATATAAATTGATGAGTGAGATTTAAAAAAGGAAACCAAAAATATAGAAGTTTTCTTGAGATTTTAAAAACTCTTTAGATTGAAGTTCATATGATGTTATAAAAAAAACTAATTTAGTTTGTCACTTACAAAATAATATGAATTTGATTTTTTATGTATGAGTTTATATCAACAGAAAAACAAATCATGTGTAAGTTTAAAATTTCATTGGGCTACTTGGTATTCCTTTCATAGAAAAAACAAAACAAATTAAAAAAATTATTTCTAATTAACTCACATTTAATGTCATGTGTAATTCTACATTTAACTCAAATGTAACTTCTACCCAATATTATTATAAATTTCAGTTTTTATTTTATCTTTCAAGATAAAATATCTTTGCTTAAAATTTCACTTTTTTTTATTTTTGTTAGCTATATTTATTTTTACATATATACATAGCTTCTGTTTCTATTTCTTTAAACTAAATTTAATTATTTTAGAAATGTAATTTCCATCATTTTATATCCTATAAATAACATTTCTCACATCCTCCTCCACCATATCTCAAATCCTAAATATTTTCTTTGTTTTTTTATAATGTTCTTGCAGAGGTTGAAACCCCAATTAAAAGTTTGATTATATTTTTGGTTTACTATATATTTTACATTGTTTTGAATTTTATTGTTTCTTTGTTTTATGTACTTCTTCTTTTCTTCTTTGTTTTCTTATATGATTTTGATTTAAAATACATATGTATTCTAATATGTATAATAATATTTTGATGACCATGATAATATTTTGGTTATAATCATCTCATAATAAGGGAATCAAACTAAAGAAAACATCTTAATTCTTTACTTTAGATGTTTGATCTCTCATTCTTTCATTCTCTCATTCTGAAATCTTCTTCAACTATATCTCAAATCTTTTATTTTTTTGTTGTTGTTGTTGTATGTGTTTAAGAAATCAATTCAAATCTCATTGTAAAATCTTAATTCTATATTTTTGGAGTTGGTCAAATATATATATATACACTACATTGTTTTAGATGTTTTAAAAGGTTTATCTCCGTTGTATATTTTAGATTATCATCTTATAAGTAATCCATTTTAAATATTCTTCTACTATATTCATCCAACAAGGTCATGAGGATTCTCTTATAGCACTTAAATTTAAATGGAGGATAATATAGAAAAAGAATATAAATTTTTAAAAATACCTTCTAATTAAACTCTCTAAAGATGAAAATATTAGTATGAAATCTAGCACTAGAATATAAATTGATGAGTGAGATTTAAAAAAGGAAACCAAAAAGATAGAAGTTTTCTTGAGATTTTAAAAACTCATTAGATTGAAGTTCATATGATGTTATAAGATAACTAATTTAGTTTGTCACTTACAAAATAATATGAACTTGATTTTTTATGTATGACTTTATATCAACAGAAAAACAAATCATGTGTAAGTTTAAAATTTCATTGGGCTACTTGGTATTCCTTTCATAGAAAAAACAAAACAAATTAAAAAAATTATTTCTAATTAACTCACATTTAATGTCATGTGTAATTCTATATTTATCTCAAATGTAACTTCTACCCAGTATTATTATAAATTTCATTCTTTATTTATCTTTCAAGATAAAATATCTTTGGTTAAAATTTCATATTTTTTATTTTTGTTAGCTATATTTATTTTTACATATATACATAGCTTCTATTTCTATTTCTTTAAACTAAATTTAATTATTTTAGAAATGTAATTTCCATCATTTTATATCCTATAAATAACATTTCTCATATCCTCCTCCACCATATCTCAAATCCTAAGTATTTTCTTTGTTTTTTTATAATGTTCTTGCATAGGTTGAAACCCCAATTAAAAGTTTGATTATATTGTTGGTTTACTATATATTTTACATTGTTTTGAATTTTATTGTTTCTTTGTTTTATGTACTTCTTCTTTTCTTCTTTGTTTTCTTATATGATTTTGATTTAAAATACATAGGTATTCTAATATGTATAATAATATTTTGATGACCATGATAATATTTTGGTTATAATCATCTCATAATAAGGGAATCAAACTAAAGAAAACATCTTAATTCTTTACTTTAGATGTTTGATCTCTCATTCTTTCATTCTCTCATTCTAAAATCTTCTTCAACTATATCTCAAATCTTTTATTTTTTTGTTGTTGTTGTTGTATGTGTTTAAGAAATCAATTCAAATCTCATTGTAAAATCTTAATTCTATATTTTTGGAGTTTGTCAAATATATATATATATATATATATACTACATTGTTTTAGATGTTTTAAAAGGTTTATCTCCGTTGTATATTTTAGATTATCATCTTATAAGTAATCCATTTTAAATATTCTTCTACTATATTCATCCAACAAGGTCATGAGGATTCTCTTATAGCACTTAAATTTAAATGGAGTATAATATAGAAAAAGAATATAAATTTTTAAAAATACCATCTAATTAAACTCTCCAAAGATGAAAATATTAGTATGAAATCTAGTACTAGAATATAAATGGATGAGTGAGATTTAAAAAAGGAAACCAAAAAGAGAGAAGTTTTCTTGAGATTTTAAAAACTCTTTAGATTGAAGTTCATATGATGTTATAAAAAAACTAATTTAGTTTGTCACTTACAAAATAATATGAATTTGATTTTTAATGTATGAGTTTATATCAACAGAAAAACAAATCATGTGTAAGTTTAAAATTTCATTGGGCTACTTGGTATTCCTTTCATAGAAAAAACAAAACAAATTAAAAAAATTATTTCTAATTAACTCACATTTAATGTCATGTGTAATTCTATATTTAACTCAAGTGTAACTTCTACCCAGTATTATTATAAATTTCATTCTTTATTTTATCTTTCAAGATAAAATATCTTTGGTTAAAATTTCATATTTTTTATTTTTGTTAGCTATATTTATTTTTACATATATACATAGCTTCTATTTCTATTTCATTAAACTTTGAAATGAGGAATATTTATACATAATATTTTTACACATAGTTACTAATTTTTTTGATAATTTTGTTTGATACAAATTTACTAGAATACAATCTTAAAATAAATTATTTGATTTAATACTAAAATAAATTTTCCTAATCCTAAATGTTAAAAAACCCTATACCCAAAATCTTAAATGAAGATTTATCCTAAACCCCTAAATGAATTGTAACCCTAAACCCTAAATGAATAGTAACCCTAACCCCTAAACCCTAAACCCTAAATGAATAGTAACCCTAAACCCTAAATGAATAGTAACCCTAACCCCCAAATGAATAGTAACCCTAATCCCCAAATGAATAGTAACCCTAGACCCTAAATGAATAGTAACACTAACCCCTTAATGAATAATAACACTAACCCTTAAATGAAATTACATAAATTGTGAATTGATTTTTTTCTCCATTCATTTCCATTTAAATAGACTATTAAATATAAATGTAACCCTTCTAATTTAATTATTTTAGAAATGTAATTTCCATCATTTTATATCCTATAAATAACATTTCTCACATCCTCCTCCACCATATCTCAAATCCTAAATATTTTCTTTGTTTTTTTATAATGTTCTTGCATAGGTTGAAACCACAATTAAAAGTTTGATTATATTTTTGGTTTACTATTTATTTGACATTGTTTTAAATTTTATTGTTTCTTTGTTTTATGTACTTCTTCTTTTCTTCTTTGTTTTCTTATATGATTTTGATTTAAAATACATATGTATTCTAATATGTATAATAATATTTTGATGACCATGATAATATTTTGGTTATAATCATCTCATAATAAGGGAATCAAACTAAAGAAAACATCTTAATTCTTTACTTTAGATGTTTGATCTCTCATTCTTTCATTCTCTCATTCTGAAATCTTCTTCAACTATATCTCAAATCTTTTATTTTTTTGTTGTTGTTGTTGTATGTGTTTAAGAAATCAATTCAAATCTCATTGTAAAATCTTAATTCTATATTTTTGGAGTTTGTCAAATATATATATATATATATATATATACACTACATTGTTTTAGATGTTTTAAAAGGTTTATCTCCGTTGTATATTTTAGATTATCATCTTATAAGTAATCCATTTTAAATATTCTTCTACTATATTCATCCAACAAGGTCATGAGGATTCTCTTATAGCACTTAAATTTAAATGGAGTATAATATAGAAAAAGAATATAAATTTTTGAAAATACCATCTAATTAAACTCTCCAAAGATGAAAATATTAGTATGAAATCTAGCACTAGAATATAAATTGATGAGTGAGATTTAAAAAAGGAAACCAAAAATATAGAAGTTTTCTTGAGATTTTAAAAACTCTTTAGATTGAAGTTCATATGATGTTATAAAAAAACTAATTTAGTTTGTCACTTACAAAATAATATGAATTTGATTTTTTATGTATGAGTTTATATCAACAGAAAAACAAATCATGTGTAAGTTTAAAATTTCATTGGGCTACTTGGTATTCCTTTCATAGAAAAAACAAAACAAATTAAAAAAATTATTTCTAATTAACTCACATTTAATGTCATGTGTAATTCTACATTTAACTCAAATGTAACTTCTACCCAATATTATTATAAATTTCAGTTTTTATTTTATCTTTCAAGATAAAATATCTTTGGTTAAAATTTCATATTTTTTTATTTTTGTTAGCTATATTTATTTTTACATATATACATAGCTTCTATTTCTATTTCTTTAAACTAAATTTAATTATTTTAGAAATGTAATTTCCATCATTTTATATCCTATAAATAACATTTCTCACATCCTCCTCCACCATATCTCAAATCCTAAATATTTTCTTTGTTTTTTTATAATGTTCTTGCATAGGTTGAAACCCCAATTAAAAGTTTGATTATATTTTTGGTTTACTATATATTTTACATTGTTTTGAATTTTATTGTTTCTTTGTTTTATGTACTTCTTCTTTTCTTCTTTGTTTTCTTATATGATTTTGATTTAAAATACATAGGTATTCTAATATGTATAATAATATTTTGATGACCATGATAATATTTTGGTTATAATCATCTCATAATAAGGGAATCAAACTAAAGAAAACATCTTAATTCTTTACTTTAGATGTTTGATCTCTCATTCTTTCATTCTCTCATTCTAAAATCTTCTTCAACTATATCTCAAATCTTTTATTTTTTTGTTGTTGTTGTTGTATGTGTTTAAGAAATCAATTCAAATCTCATTGTAAAATCTTAATTCTATATTTTTGGAGTTTGTCAAATATATATATATATATATATATATATATATATATATATATATACTACATTGTTTTAGATGTTTTAAAAGGTTTATCTCCGTTGTATATTTTAGATTATCATCTTATAAGTAATCCATTTTAAATATTCTTCTACTATATTCATCCAACAAGGTCATGAGGATTCTCTTATAGCACTTAAATTTAAATGGAGTATAATATAGAAAAAGAATATAAATTTTTAAAAATACCATCTAATTAAACTCTCCAAAGATGAAAATATTAGTATGAAATCTAGCACTAGAATATAAATTGATGAGTGAGATTTAAAAAAGGAAACCAAAAAGAGAGAAGTTTTCTTGAGATTTTAAAAACTCTTTAGATTGAAGTTCATATGATGTTATAAAAAAACTAATTTAGTTTGTCACTTACAAAATAATATGAATTTGATTTTTTATGTATGAGTTTATATCAACAGAAAAACAAATCATGTGTAAGTTTAAAATTTCATTGGGCTACTTGGTATTCCTTTCATAGAAAAAACAAAACAAATTAAAAAAATTATTTCTAATTAACTCACATTTAATGTCATGTGTAATTCTATATTTAACTCAAGTGTAACTTCTACCCAGTATTATTATAAATTTCATTCTTTATTTTATCTTTCAAGATAAAATATCTTTGGTTAAAATTTCATATTTTTTATTTTTGTTAGCTATATTTATTTTTACATATATACATAGCTTCTATTTCTATTTCATTAAACTTTGAAATGAGGAATATTTATACATAATATTTTTACACATAGTTACTAATTTTTTTGATAATTTTGTTTGATACAAATTTACTAGAATACAATCTTAAAATAAATTATTTGATTTAATACTAAAATAAATTTTCCTAATCCTAAATGTTAAAAAACCCTATACCCAAAATCTTAAATGAAGATTTATCCTAAACCCCTAAATGAATTGTAACCCTAAACCCTAAATGAATAGTAACCCTAACCCCTAAACCCTAAACCCTAAATGAATAGTAACCCTAAACCCTAAATGAATAGTAACCCTAACCCCCAAATGAATAGTAACCCTAATCCCCAAATGAATAGTAACCCTAGACCCTAAATGAATAGTAACACTAACCCCTTAATGAATAATAACACTAACCCTTAAATGAAATTACATAAATTGTGAATTGATTTTTTTCTCCATTCATTTCCATTTAAATACACTATTAAATATAAATGTAACCCTTCTAATTTAATTATTTTAGAAATGTAATTTCCATCATTTTATATCCTATAAATAACATTTCTCACATCCTCCTCCACCATATCTCAAATCCTAAATATTTTCTTTGTTTTTTTATAATGTTCTTGCATAGGTTGAAACCACAATTAAAAGTTTGATTATATTTTTGGTTTACTATTTATTTGACATTGTTTTAAATTTTATTGTTTCTTTGTTTTATGTACTTCTTCTTTTCTTCTTTGTTTTCTTATATGATTTTGATTTAAAATACATATGTATTCTAATATGTATAATAATATTTTGATGACCATGATAATATTTTGGTTATAATCATCTCATAATAAGGGAATCAAACTAAAGAAAACATCTTAATTCTTTACTTTAGATGTTTGATCTCTCATTCTTTCATTCTCTCATTCTGAAATCTTCTTCAACTATATCTCAAATCTTTTATTTTTTTGTTGTTGTTGTTGTATGTGTTTAAGAAATCAATTCAAATCTCATTGTAAAATCTTAATTCTATATTTTTGGAGTTTGTCAAATATATATATATATATATATATACACTACATTGTTTTAGATGTTTTAAAAGGTTTATCTCCGTTGTATATTTTAGATTATCATCTTATAAGTAATCCATTTTAAATATTCTTCTACTATATTCATCCAACAAGGTCATGAGGATTCTCTTATAGCACTTAAATTTAAATGGAGTATAATATAGAAAAAGAATATAAATTTTTGAAAATACCATCTAATTAAACTCTCCAAAGATGAAAATATTAGTATGAAATCTAGCACTAGAATATAAATTGATGAGTGAGATTTAAAAAAGGAAACCAAAAATATAGAAGTTTTCTTGAGATTTTAAAAACTCTTTAGATTGAAGTTCATATGATGTTATAAAAAAACTAATTTAGTTTGTCACTTACAAAATAATATGAATTTGATTTTTTATGTATGAGTTTATATCAACAGAAAAACAAATCATGTGTAAGTTTAAAATTTCATTGGGCTACTTGGTATTCCTTTCATAGAAAAAACAAAACAAATTAAAAAAATTATTTCTAATTAACTCACATTTAATGTCATGTGTAATTCTACATTTAACTCAAATGTAACTTCTACCCAATATTATTATAAATTTCAGTTTTTATTTTATCTTTCAAGATAAAATATCTTTGGTTAAAATTTCATATTTTTTTATTTTTGTTAGCTATATTTATTTTTACATATATACATAGCTTCTATTTCTATTTCTTTAAACTAAATTTAATTATTTTAGAAATGTAATTTCCATCATTTTATATCCTATAAATAACATTTCTCACATCCTCCTCCACCATATCTCAAATCCTAAATATTTTCTTTGTTTTTTTATAATGTTCTTGCATAGGTTGAAACCCCAATTAAAAGTTTGATTATATTTTTGGTTTACTATATATTTTACATTGTTTTGAATTTTATTGTTTCTTTGTTTTATGTACTTCTTCTTTTCTTCTTTGTTTTCTTATATGATTTTGATTTAAAATACATATGTATTCTAATATGTATAATAATATTTTGATGACCATGATAATATTTTGGTTATAATCATCTCATAATAAGGGAATCAAACTAAAGAAAACATCTTAATTCTTTACTTTAGATGTTTGATCTCTCATTCTTTCATTCTCTCATTCTGAAATCTTCTTCAACTATATCTCAAATCTTTTATTTTTTTTTTGTTGTTGTTGTATGTGTTTAAGAAATCAATTCAAATCTCATTGTAAAATCTTAATTCTATATTTTTGGAGTTTGTCAAATATATATATATATATATACTACATTGTTTTAGATGTTTCAAAAGGTTTATCTCCGTTGTATATTTTAGATTATCATCTTATAAGTAATCCATTTTAAATATTCTTCTACTATATTCATCCAACAAGGTCATGAGGATTCTCTTATAGCACTTAAATTTAAATGGAGGATAATATAGAAAAAGAATATAAATTTTTAAAAATACCATCTAATTAAACTCTCTAAAGATGAAAATATTAGTATGAAATCTAGCACTAGAATATAAATTGATGAGTGAGATTTAAAAAAGCAAACCAAAAAGATAGAAGTTTTCTTGAGATTTTAAAAACTCATTAGATTGAAGTTCATATGATGTTATAAGATAACTAATTTAGTTTGTCACTTACAAAATAATATGAACTTGATTTTTTATGTATGACTTTATATCAACAGAAAAACAAATCATGTGTAAGTTTAAAATTTCATTGGGCTACTTAGTATTCCTTTCATAGAAAAAACAAAACAAATTAAAAAAATTATTTCTAATTAACTCACATTTAATGTCATGTGTAATTCTATATTTATCTCAAATGTAACTTCTACCCAGTATTATTATAAATTTCATTCTTTATTTATCTTTCAAGATAAAATATCTTTGGTTAAAATTTCATATTTTTTATTTTTGTTAGCTATATTTATTTTTACATATATACATAGCTTCTATTTCTATTTCTTTAAACTAAATTTAATTATTTTAGAAATGTAATTTCCATCATTTTATATCCTATAAATAACATATCTCACATCCTCCTCCACCATATCTCAAATCCTAAATATTTTCTTTGTTTTTTTAAGATGTTCTAGCATAGGTTGAAACCCCAATTAAAAGTTTGATTATATTTTTGGTTTACTATATATTTTACATTGTTTTGAATTTTATTGTTTCTTTGTTTTATGTACTTCTTCTTTTCTTCTTTGTTTTCTTATATGATTTTGATTTAAAATACATAGGTATTCTAATATGTATAATAATATTTTGATGACCATGATAATATTTTGGTTATAATCATCTCATAATAAGGGAATCAAACTAAAGAAAACATCTTAATTCTTTACTTTAGATGTTTGATCTCTCATTCTTTCATTCTCTCATTCTAAAATCTTCTTCAACTATATCTCAAATCTTTTACTTTTTTGTTGTTGTTGTTGTATGTGTCTAAGAAATCAATTCAAATCTCATTGTACAATCTTAATTCTATATTTTTGGAGTTTGTCAAATATATATATATATATATACTACATTGTTTTAGATGTTTTAAAAGGTTTATCTCCGTTGTATATTTTAGATTATCATCTTATAAGTAATCCATTTTAAATATTCTTCTACTATATTCATCCAACAAGGTCATGAGGATTCTCTTATAGCACTTAAATTTAAATGGAGTATAATATAGAAAAAGAATATAAATTTTTAAAAATACCATCTAATTAAACTCTCCAAAGATGAAAATATTAGTATGAAATCTAGTACTAGAATATAAATTGATGAGTGAGATTTAAAAAAGGAAACCAAAAAGATAGAATTTTTCTTGAGATTTTAAAAACTCTTTAGATTGAAGTTCATATGATGTTATAAAAAAACTAATTTAGTTTGTCACTTACAAAATAATATGAATTTGATTTTTTATGTATGAGTTTATATCAACAGAAAAACAAATCATGTGTAAGTTTAAAATTTCATTGGGCTACTTGGTATTCCTTTCATAGAAAAAACAAAACAAATTAAAAAAATTATTTCTAATTAACTCACATTTAATGTCATGTGTAATTCTATATTTAACTCAAGTGTAACTTCTACCCAGTATTATTATAAATTTCATTCTTTATTTTATCTTTCAAGATAAAATATCTTTGGTTAAAATTTCATATTTTTTATTTTTGTTAGCTATATTTATTTTTACATATATACATAGCTTCTATTTCTATTTCATTAAACTTTGAAATGAGGAATATTTATACATAATATTTTTACACATAGTTACTTATTTTTTTGATAATTTTGTTTGATACAAATTTACTAGAATACAATCTTAAAATAAATTATTTGATATAATACTAAAATAAATTTTCCTAATCCTAAATGTTAAAAAACCCTATACCCAAAATCTTAAATGAAGATTTATCCTAAACCCCTAAATGAATAGTAACCCTAAACCCTAAATGAATAGTAACCCTAACCCCTAAACCCTAAACCCTAAATGAATAGTAACCCTAAACCCTAAATGAATAGTAACCCGAACCCCTAAATGAATAGTAACCCTAACCCCTAAACCCTAAATGAATAGTAACCCTATACCCTAAATGAATGTAACCCTAACCCCTAAATGAATAATAGCCCTAACCCCTAAACCCTAACCCCTATATGAATTGTAACCCTAACCCCTAAATGAATAGTGACCAAACCCCCAAATGAATAGTAACCCTAATCCCCAAATGAATAGTAACCCTAGACCCTAAATGAATAGTAACACTAACCCCTTAATGAATAATAACACTAACCCTTAAATGAAATTACATAAATTGTGAATTGATTTTTTTCTCCATTCATTTCCATTTAAATACACTATTAAATATAAATGTAACCCTTCTAATTTAATTATTTTAGAAATGTAATTTCTATCATTTTATATCCTATAAATAACATTTCTCACATCCTCCTCCACCATATCTCAAATCCTAAATATTTTCTTTGTTTTTTTATAATGTTCTTTGCATAGGTTGAAACCACAATTAAAAGTTTGATTATATTTTTGGTTTACTATTTATTTGACATTGTTTTGAATTTTATTGTTTCTTTGTTTTATGTACTTCTTCTTTTCTTCTTTGTTTTCTTATATGATTTTGATTTAAAATACATATGTATTCTAATATGTATAATAATATTTTGATGACCATGATAATATTTTGGTTATAATCATCTCATAATAAGGGAATCAAACTAAAGAAAACATCTTAATTCTTTACTTTAGATGTTTGATCTCTCATTCTTTCATTCTCTCATTCTGAAATCTTCTTCAACTATATCTCAAATCTTTTATTTTTTTGTTGTTGTTGTTGTGTGTGTTTAAGAAATCAATTCAAATCTCATTGTAAAATCTTAATTCTATATTTTTGGAGTTGGTCAAATATATATATATATATATATATACACTACATTGTTTTAGATGTTTTAAAAGGTTTATCTCCGTTGTATATTTTAGATTATCATCTTATAAGTAATCCATTTTAAATATTCTTCTACTATATTCATCCAACAAGGTCATGAGGATTCTCTTATAGCACTTAAATTTAAATGGAGGATAATATAGAAAAAGAATATAAATTTTTAAAAATACCATCTAATTAAACTCTCTAAAGATGAAAATATTAGTATGAAATCTAGCACTAGAATATAAATTGATGAGTGAGATTTTAAAAAGGAAACCAAAAAGATAGAAGTTTTCTTGAGATTTTAAAAACTCTTTAGATTGAAGTTCATATGATGTTATAAGAAAACTAATTTAGTTTGTCACTTACCAAATAATATGAATTTGATTTTTTATGTATGAGTTTATATCAACAGAAAAACAAATCATGTGTAAGTTTAACATTTAATTGGGCTACTTGGTATTCCTTTCATAGAAAAAACAAAACAAATTAAAAAAATTATTTCTAATTAACTCACATTTAATGTCATGTGTAATTCTATATTTAACTCAAATGTAACTTCTACCCAGTATTATTATAAATTTCATTCTTTATTTTATCTTTCAAGATAAAATATCTTTGGTTAAAATTTCATATTTTTTATTTTAGTTAGCTATATTTATTTTTACATATATACATAGCTTCTATTTCTATTTCTTTAAACTAAATTTAATTATTTTAGAAATATAATTTCCATCATTTTCTATCCTATAAATAACATTTCTCACATCCTCCTCCACCATATCTCAAATCCTAAATATTTTCTTTGTTTTTTTATAATGTTCTTGCATAGGTTGAAACCCCAATTAAAATTTTGATTATATTTTTGGTTTACTATATATTTTACATTGTTTTGAATTTTATTGTTTCTTTGTTTTATGTACTTCTTCTTTTCTTCTTTGTTTTCTTATATGATTTTGATTTAAAATACATATGTATTCTAATATGTATAATAATATTTTGATGACCATGATAATATTTTGGTTATAACCATCTCATAATAAGGGAATCAAACTAAAGAAAACATCTTAATTCTTTACTTTAGATGTTTGATCTCTCATTCTTTCATTCTCTCTTTCTGAAATCCTCTTCAACTATATCTCAAATCTTTTATTTTTGTTGTTGTTGTTGTTGTATGTGTTTAAGAAATCAATTCAAATCTCATTGTAAAATCTTAATTCTATATTTTTGGAGTTTGTCAAATATATATATATATATACTACATTGTTTTAGATGTTTTAAAAGGTTTATCTCCGTTGTATATTTTAGATTATCATCTTATAAGTAATCCATTTTAAATATTCTTTTACTATATTCATCCAACAAGGTCATAAGGATTCTCTTATAGCACTTAAATTTAAATGGAGTATAATATAGAAAAAGAATATAAATTTTTAAAAATACCATCTAATTAAACTCTCTAAAGATGAAAATATTAGTATGAAATCTAGCACTAGAATATAAATTGATGAGTGAGATTTAAAAAAGGAAACCAAAAAGATATAAGTTTTCTTGAGATTTTAAAAACTCATTAGATTGAAGTTCATATGATGTTATAAGAAAACTAATTTAGTTTGTCACTTACAAAATAATATGAATTTGATATTTTATGTATGAGTTTATATCAACAGAAAAACAAATCATGTGTAAGTTTAAAATTTCATTGGGCTACTTGGTATTCCTTTCATAGAAAAAACAAAACAAATTAAAAAAATTATTTCTAATTAACTCACATTTAATGTCATGTGTAATTCTATATTTAACTCAAGTGTAACTTCTACCCAGTATTATTATAAATTTCATTCTTTATTTTATCTTTCAAGATAAAATATCTTTGGTTAAAATTTCATATTTTTTATTTTTGTTAGCTATATTTATTTTTACATATATACATAGCTTCTATTTCTATTTCATTAAACTAAATTTAATTATTTTAGAAATGTAATTTCCATCCTAAATGTTAAAAAACCCTATACCCAAAATCTTAAATGAAGAGTTATCCTAAACCCCTAAATGAATTGTAACCCTAAACCCTAAATGAATAGTAACCCTAACCCCTAAACCCTAAACCCTAAATGAATAGTAACCCTAACCCCTAAATGAATAGTAACCCTAACCCCTAAATGAATAGTAACCCTAACCCCTAAACCCTAAATGAATAGTAACCCTATACCCTAAATGAATGTAACCCTAACCCCTAAATGAATAATAGCCCTAACCCCTAAACCCTAACCCCTATATGAATTGTAACCCTAACCCCTAAATGAATAGTGACCAAACCCCCAAATGAATAGTAACCCTAATCCCCAAATGAATAGTAACCCTAATCCCCAAATGAATAGTAACCCTAGACCCTAAATGAATAGTAACACTAACCCTTAAATGAAATTACATAAATTGTGAATTGATTTTTTTCTCCATTCATTTCCATTTAAATACACTATTAAATATAAATGTAACCCTTCTAATTTAATTATTTTAGAAATGTAATTTCCATCATTTTATATCCTATAAATAACATTTCTCACATCCTCCTCCACCATATCTCAAATCCTAAATATTTTCTTTGTTTGTTTATAATGTTCTTGCATAGGTTGAAACCCCAATTAAAAGTTTGATTATATTATTGGTTTACTATATATTTTACATTATTTTGAATTTTATTGTTTCTTTGTTTTATGTACTTCTTCTTTTCTTCTTTGTTTTCTTATATGATTTTGATTTAAAATACATATGTATTCTAATATGTATAATAATATTTTGATGACCAGGATAATATTTTGGTTATAACCATCTCATAATAAGGGAATCAAACTAAAGAAAAACCTATACCCAAAATCTTAAATGAATAGTTATCCTAAACCCCTAAATGAATTGTAACCCTAAACCCTAAACCCTAAACGTGTGTAGCTTTAGTTTATTTGTTTCTTTGTTTTCCTCTTGTGTCAGCTTCTCGACCTTTTTATTATTGTTATAAAAAGGAGACAACAAAAAGAAAAATCAGCTTTATGATATGTTAAAGCTTAAATGAACTGAAGTTGGAGGAATCTCGTTACCATTTGTTTTAACTTGAGTAGTTCAGCCACATCTGCCTGTTTCCGGGCAGGTTCACTTTCAATTCCCCGGACTCTACTTGCAAAGTTTAAGTAGCAAAGTGTCTCTCCTTGATCCGCGGAACTTGGGCTCATCTGGACAAACATTAATGTCTTGAAATCTCCCCTTGTATAAGTCACAATGAAATAGATGCACCATTCAGATGAAAAACAAGATGTCGTATGAATCATGTGCCCCAGAAAAGGGAAAGCAAAAAAAGGAAAATTGGTACTTTACCCAAAGAGTTTTGCAGCATATGGGTGAGTTTTGAGTTTCTGGAGTTGCAAAAAAGGAGGGAAAACAATGTCATGAACCAGGATATCTCATATACAAATGCCTTGACGAAGGGGAAGGAAGATGGGAAATACCTGCAAGGAATGTGGCTTGTTTTGGATGCAAGGGCAGAGATAACATCACCAAGTGCCGAAAGCGACTAATTGATAAATTGAGATTCTTTCAGCCTTTCTCCTTCAACTTCTACCTTTCCTACTCGCTCATTGCCAGCCAAGTCTACTAACCAAAGATGACTTCTGGTTCTCTGACCATTTGTCAAATTCTCTCCCTTCACTGTCACTCGCAGCAAGCTGCACAAAAAGAAATCTCTTGTTGGTATAAGAGTATGTAACAGGTTTCGTTTCACATGATTTTAGATTTGAAACTCTATTTTGCTTACCAATGAGATAGGCTGCTTTGCTCATTTGCAGCTGTTGAACCCACAGATCTAACACAATAACCTTTCTTGAGCAGATCCCACACTCCATCTGTATTGTACACTTGAGCTTCGACTAATCCTGGGACTTCTTGTGTCCCTTCTGCTGATTGCTTAACCTCCAACCTTCATCCACACAACACATACCGTTATTTTTGTTTTTCTTAACAAGAAAGAGATAAATTGTTAGGCGGTCTATTCTACTACCAAACAAATATAATGGAAGACCTACTTTTTAGGGGGGCTGGTATCTACTAAGAGGTCCCTTATCTTCTCATTATAAACCTCCAACATGCTAACTGATAGCTCAAACTTCATGAGATGACTTCTGCTTTCTGAACAGCGAAATAGCTCTTCTAAGGTTCTATAGTTCACTCCTCTATTCTCTGGTGTTCCCTCCATGGTAAATATCTTGCCAATGCCAATTTGGCCATAGGAAAATATGCAGACATTATATCCATCTAGCACAGAAGTAACTATAGGTTTTGTCTGTGCAAAAACAGTTTCTCTGTGCAAAAACAGTCTCTTTGAGAGGTCGAGAGTCGAGAGTCGAGAGTCGAGAGTTCGAGAGTCGAAAGTCGAGAGGTCGAGAGCTCGAGAGGTCGAGAGGTCGAGAGTCGAGAGTCGAGAGTTGAGAGTCGAGAGTCGAGAGTCGAGAGTCGAGAGTCGAGAGGTCGAGAGGTCGAGAGGTCGAGAGTTGAGAGGTCGAGAGTCGAGAGGTCGAGAGGTCGAGAGGTCGAGAGGTCGAGAGTCGAGAGGTCGAGAGTCGAGAGTCGAGAGTCGAGAATCGAGAGGACGAGAGTCGAGAGTTGAGAGGTCGAGAGTCGAGAGTCAAGAGGTCGAGAGTCGAGATGTTGAGAGGTTGAGAGGTCGAGAGTCGAGAGTCGAGAGTCGAGAGGTCGAGAGGTCGAGAGTCGAGAGTCGAGAGTCGAGAGTCGAGAGTCGAGAGTCGAGAGTCGAGAGGTCGAGAGGTCGAGAGTCAAGAGTCGAGAGGTCGAGAGTCAAGAGGTCGAGAGGTCGAGAGTCGAGAGTCGAGAGGTCGAGAGTCGAGAGTCGATAGATCGAGAGTTGAGAGTCGAGAGGTTGATCGCGAGTCGAGAAAAAGTTTCGCCTCGAATAACTTTCAAAAATTACCGAATTGTTGCCAAATGTTTTGTGATCGAAACTAATAAAATACATCAATGAAGGGTTCTGGATGTCTATTTCTCATCAAATCTGCTCACAGAACTCTGGCTAGGCCATGGTCATATGATTTTGGTAAAAATCAAAATAAATAGTTAGAGTGCTCAGAAAATACTGAAAATTTACCAGAAAATCAGTTTTAGTATGCTTAAGAGGCATGCAAAAAATCAGAAAAAAATTCCAAGTATTTTTTTGTTTTTGGCACCAGTGACTCCTCAGACATTTCAATGTCTCCTGGTGCCGGATCAAGAAAAACGCTAAGAGCTATATAGGGGGTGGGTGTTGGTGGAAGTCTGGGCAGACTGAGGTAGCCCTACTCAGTTCCGGACGCGGGTAGCGATCGAGGGTAGCGATCGAGGGATTGGGATGGATACACACCTGAGGGATGTCCGACCGGTCGGTCGCCGGCACCGTCACCGGAAAATTTTTCTGGCGACTTTTCTGGCGACCGTTTTTGTTGCCTTTTTGGATTTTTAGGGATTTATCTTGACGAAAGATGGTGTTTGGTCTCGGAGAATGGGCGGCTGACATGGATTCTTCGAGGCCTTAGGGGTGGCGGTATATGCGGGAAGCACAGGATGTACCGAGATGTCCCCACGGGCATCGTTTCACCTCGTCGCCGAGTAGAATGGGCGTGTCATGCATGGGCGGACATGGATACTCCGAGGCTGAATGGGTGGCGGCGTATTCGTTGATCGCACGAATTACCGAGATGTCCCCATGGGCATCGATTCCACCCTCGCCTAGCTGGCTGGTCGTGCTTCGGTGGATAAGCATGGATCCGGCTAGGCTGTTTTGAGGAAAGCAACATCCACCTTGCAGTTAGGGATTGCAAGAGGCTTGCCCATGCGGTTTCGAGACGGTTATCGGACCTCATGCCGTCCCGTAATGGCTGGACATTTCGGCTTTGGCGAGTGGTCTTATCGATAACAGCTGGAGCCCCTCTGCAATCTATCGGCTAGGTTGGATGGTCGTGCTTCATGGGAGAGCATGGATCCACCCAGTCCGTCCCAAAAGAAGGTCCCGAAGAAAGCAAGGTGAGAATGTCTCCCATGGGCATCGTGATCCACCTTGTAGTTAGGTTCGGATACGGAAAGGTTATCGATACCGCAAGGATGCACTGATGGCGTTCGACTCTCGAGTCTATTCGTTCGCGTGTTTTGCCTAGGTGTCGTTCTCCTTCACGTTGATGTTCCCGGCTTGGTTCTCGCGCTTCTGCGGCTTTGACCTGGTTTCTTTTGTCTTCTCTCTGCTCGTCTGAATTCTTCGGAAGAGTAGGTTGAATGATTGGTGAATTTGGGCCAACTGAACGTTCGGCATATGAGTGATGATCGGATAGCTAGTGTTTGTAGGCTCCGTGCTCGCGCATCGAACTACTTACCACCTATCCTTCTCAGTTAGTTCACGAGCTATGATAAGCTTGATGATCTGTTTCGGGGCCTGTGTTGCGTACCTACCTAGAAGGTGTTGTCGAGTTTTGTTGCCACCCTTGTCCGCGGCATCTCCTTTGTGGGGGAAGTCGTGGACACGAAAGCCGGCTCTTGTTTCCCTTTCGACGTTGCATCATTTGTCTCGTTCGCATTGGCGAATAAGCTGCCGGTCGAAATCTCGGATGCGGAAAAGTTATGGACGGTGACTCGAAGCGATTCAGTCCCACCAAAGCACATCTGTCTCTCGGACAAAAGATGATGGTCGAGACCTTGTCTGTTCTCTGTTTCCTTAGCGTTAGTTTGAGCGTGGCGGGGAATCGCCGTGATCGACGATTGCTACCTGGTTGATCCTGCCAGTAGTCATATGCTTGTCTCAAAGATTAAGCCATGCATGTATAAGTATGAACGAATTCATACTGTGAAACTGCGAATGGCTCATTAAATCAGTTATAGGGAACGTGAGCTGGGATTAGACCGTCGTGAAACATGTTAGTTTTACCCTACTTATGCCCGCGTCGCGTTAGTAATTCAACCTAGTACGAGAGGAACCGTTTATTCGCACAATTGGTCATCGCGCTTGGTTGAAAAGTCAGTGGCGCGAAGCTACCGTGCGCTGGATTATGACTGAACGCCTCTAAGTCAGAATCCGGGCTAGAAGCGACGCATGCGCCCGCCGCCCGATTGCCGACCCTCAGTAGGAGCTTCGGCTCCCAAAGGCACGTGTTGTTGGCTAAGTCCGTTCGGACCGCCTTGAATCATTATTTCCACCGAGCAGCGGGTAGAATCCTTTGCAGACAACTTAAATACGCGACGGGGTATTGTAAGTGGCAGAGTGGCCTTGCTGTCACGATCCACTGAGATTCAGCCCTTTGTCGCTAAGATTCGACCCTCCCCAAACACTCTACAATACAAAGAGCCCCAAACACTTGGTAAAATTTCCTATATATTATAGCCAAGTCGGTTCAAACGACCAAACACTCACAAATGTGCTTAGCGGGAGGCCAGATGAGGCGGGTAACACTTGGAAGAAAAAAAAAATGTACTTGGTCCAAGTACTTGGACTTGCTCCAAGTGTCAAAGTAAGACAACAAAAGAGGGTGGTGCATAAAGGCTTGTCATAAAAGACTAAGTGACTTGGGAAAAATTTTAATAACACACACTAAAGAAGACTTGAGCGCTTGCCAAGATAGTTGCCCAAACCCAACAATGAAGAGCATAGCACATACTAAAGAAGAATTGAGATGAGTGCACAAAGGGTTGTTATTCTGATATACACTTGGTCAAAGAAACAAAAACAAGACTTGAGAGAAATTATTTGGAGATAGCACAACTCCAAATGGAAATAAGAAAAAAATAGTTGAAAGTGCTTGTCAAAGGTTGTTATACAACACACTTGGGCTGGGCTGGAAATGGATCATAGTGAAGAAGACTTGAGCTGGGATGGAATTTATTGGGATCAGCAATATTAAAAAAGACCAATGAATAGTCCTAGATGCCTATTTAGATGTCCAGATTGAAAGGGAAAAAAATAGGGAAAAAAAAACCACGTCCAGATCCGTCCGGATGCGTCCAAGGTCGACAGATGGTCGAGAGATGGTCGGTCGAGGGTCGAGAGGTCCACCGCGGGTCGATCGAGGGTCGAGAGGTCCATCTCAGGTCGATCAAGGGTCGAGAGGTCGAGAGTCGAGAGGTCGAGAGGTCAAGAGTCTAGAGTCGCGAGTATAACTCAGGATTGTAGAAACTGAGTTTCACACAATGAATTTGTTTGAAGGGGGAAACAAATTCAATAACACTTTTTCTCTAAGAAATCGGATTGAAGTAAAGAAGTAAAAGGGAATCGAAATCTCTTGGAAAAAAAGTTAGGTTTTGCTCAAGAACAAAGAAGGATAAGGGTTTTTTGTATTAATTGCTGGATGATCTTACAATGAAAGGATTGCCCTCTATATATAGGTATTCTCAGATACACAGAATATATCCACTTTCCAAATCATAACCGAGCTGATTAGGAAAGTTTCTTGTTTCTTGTAGGTCCGCCGCTAGGCGAGCTGGGATGTCGGTTCGTCACCTCGGAACTGGGCTTCTTGGTACTATTGGGCCTTCGAAGAAGAAATCCACCGCAGGGTCGAGCTACTGATTTAGATAACCGGTTTCCTTAGTCGGGTTTAGATCGGTATGTTGGGGGTGCCAATTCCCGCACCAACAATTAGTCTCCCCTCAGTTCGGTACATTCAGAAGTTAATTCGAATGTCCGGACTATAGGAAAAAATATCCAATTTAATCCATTGGGAAATCCGAATCTAATTACCTAGATCGTCGCACCACTTCACCACCCATTAGTTGAACGTCACGTGTCCAATGCGTTGCTTCCGTCAACTCAGAAGCTGAAACGCCGTGTAGGTTGAGTAGATTATTATGACTCCGCGTAGGGCTGCCGCCCACTCTCTTCTATAAATACTCGACCCCCACTCTTCAGTTTCATTTTTTGCCAAACCATCGAAGGTATTTGCTCTGTTCTCTCTCCTCTTTCTTATTTAATTTGTTATTATTTCCGCGAACTTTCGTCCACAATCTTTGGCGATCTGCGCTATCTTTCACCTCGGCCATGGTCTCTTCGTCTGCCACTTCAAGCGACCCGCTGATCCGCAAAAATTCCAACAAGAAATTTCCCAAGGTTATCAGATCAGATCGGGGCGAGATATCCAGTAGACCTGAAGAGAACGACGAATGTTCTTCAAGACCAAAATCGGATGAAATTCCAACCTCGAAGGTTCCTTCTTTAATCGATGAGGAGAACCGCGGGAATCATGGCAACGTCGCTTCGGTCTCCGATCTCCCACCAGACAATTTAAATGAAGTGACAGCTCGACTTGCTCCAGACGGGGTCATGATTGAGGACATCCTTCCTCTTCGAGATCACCAAGGTGAGATTGGGGGCGAGAAGACGACCAGCGATACAGAAACCGTTCGCACAATGCTGAATTCGTGCGGTTTACGAGATTGCAGCGTCCACATCATTATTCCCGGAGATCACCAGCGTCCATGGAACCCGCATCTTGGGTACATCTGTTTATATGAGGGTTTATTTTCCAAATGTCGGTTGTGGTTTCCGCTTCCTAACCTGCTCATCCGATATGCTCATCGCCGCCAAATCCCGATATGTCAGCTCTCCCCAGGAAGTATCTGCAACTTTGTCGCCGCTCTCACTATTGGGGCCGAAACCGGAGTTTACCTCGGAGTTGAGTGCTTTGAGCAGTTAACAAATTTTAAGAATTCCCAAGGAAGCTCGTCGTGGATGGTCAATACGAAACCGGCTCATAATTTCCTTCCTGGGGATAAAGTAAGCAACTTCAAGAAGTTGAGAGCCCGCTACTTCTTTGTCCGAGTTGATGATCGCTCTTTTGAAAACCCGAGATGTGGTCGGCGAAGAGTGTGGAACAGCTCGCCAGGTATCATCTTGTCCCTTGTTTTGTTAAATCGGACACTCGTGTTCTGACCTGATTTTAAATTTCAATGTTTTTGCAGCTCGCCCTACTTCAGCTCGGACATTATCTCCCAAATTTCAACAAGTCAGGAATTCCCTCTTCGCAGGAATTGATCGTAGCTGGGACCATATTTCCCGTTGTCGTGTTGAAGAAGCTATGGTCAAGGCGAAGACCAAGTTTTCAAGCTTTGCAAGCTCATTGGGTCAATCCTCCGAAGTCCCGGCGACCACAATCGTAAAGGCCGACATGCTCCGATCTGTGACTCCGAACAACGAGTCGATCGTTGATCTTGATTCTGAGTAGGCGGGAGACAAATTTGTCGATATTGAGGGCCACGACAATAGCTTGATTGCTCCAGATCCAGGCCACGAAAATGCAGCTCCCGACGACTCACTTCCGCCTCCACCGGTAGAATTTGATTGGAAAAACCTAAGGATCCAGGACTACAAATCCATGGATGAGTATAACTCAGCACTATTTAAGATAGTGTCAATCCTGAAGTTATGTGATATTGAGGTTACTGAGAAGGATCTGCTAGAGAAGACATTCTCTACCTTTCACACTAATAACATACTGCTTTAACAACAGTATCGTGAGAAAGGGTTTAAGAGATATGCAGACCTTATCTCTTGTTTGCTGCTTGCTGAGCAGAACAATGAGTTGTTGATGATGAATAGTGCATTGATACCTCATGGTACTGCTCCACTACCAGAAGCTCACAAGGTGGACATGATAAAGAAAAAACCCTCAAGAGCCTAAAGAGCCAAAAGAGACTAAGGAGTCTAACTATGTCCATAGGGACAAGAGTGGCTGTGGCCGTGGAGGAAGTGGACGTGGTGGTCCTGGTCGTGGGACTTACCAAGGACATAATTTTGGTGGTCAAGGCCGTGGAAACCGATTCGGCTTCAGCCGAGGTCGGGGTAGAGGCCGTGGTATGTTTAAACCGCAACATAAGACCAAGTCCACTTGCCGTAGATGTGGTATGGATAACCATTGGATAAAAACATGGAGAACTCCTAAGTACCTTGTTGATCTCTATCAAGAGAATTTGAAAAAGGATCCAGAAGCTAACCTGGTTCATCTCGATGGTGAAGGTGATTTCGACCATGAGAAGGATGATCTATTGGATTATGAAACCTCTGATTGTTTAAGAGAGGATAATTAAAACTCAAATGTGGTCTTGATTTAATTTTATAATTTATGCTTTACATTTGATTGGATTATTATTATGGATTATTATTTTTGGTTTAAATTCAATGATTCAATGGTTTAAATTCAATTACTTAATTATCTTGAAGAGATAAGAGATACTTTGTTAATCTCATTTTGAAAATGCCAATATTAGCAATAAGTGGGTATAGCAAGTCTAATTGCAGGCTACGGCCAGGCATACATCTTGTACTAAGTGATGCCTTATATTCACCCAGCTCAAAAGGAGCTTATTGAGTTTAAAAGATATTTGTTTGAATGGTTTACATGTTGAAATTAAGGGTGAAGGAAACAAAGAGTTCCTATATATTGATGAAATCACCCAAGGATCTAAGAGAATCCTAAAGTTTATACCTGCACTAGCCACTGGTCTTTACCATGCTAAGATTAATATGATAGAGGCTAATTTGGCAATGAACAAGATGCTCAATGAACACTTCATTTTCTGGCATGACTGGATTGGCCATCCGGGTTCTAACATGATGTGTATGTTGATATTAAATTCAAATGGGCACACCCTAAAAGAGAGAAGAGTTATCCCTAAGAATCTCACGTGTATAGCATGTACACAAGGGAAACTCATTATAATGTCATCACCAGTAAATGTAACTAAAGAGATTTTCCACTTAAGACTATACGTCTAGATAGTGCTGGTGAATTTACATCCCAAGCGTTTAATAATTATGGTATGTCCATGGGGGGAAGTGTGGAACATCTTGTGGCACATGTACATACAGAGAATGGATTAGCTGAATCATTTATTAAACGTATTCAAATTGATTGCTCGACCATCACTTATGAGGTCGAAGCTTCCTGTGTCGGCTTGGGGACACGTAGTATTACATGCATATGAGTTTATACGCATCAAGCCATCTAGTGAGCATAGATATCCGCCATCCCATTTACTAACAGGTCATAAGCCAGACATATCTCATTTAAGGACATTCGGGTGTGCCGTTTATGTACCGAATTGCTCCATCACAGAGAACAAAAAATAGGATCTCAAAGGAGGATGGAAATATATGTTGGATATGAGTCTCCTACCATTATTAAGTATCTTGAGCCAACTACAGGAGATTTATTTAAGGCCAGATACGCGGACTGTCCTATGTTAGGTGGAGAGACAAGCAAGCTGGTTAAAGAATTATCATGAAATCAAACATCCTTAAATTGTCAAGATCCTCGAGCTCTAGCAAGTGATGCAGATGTTCAAAAGAGTATTCATATGCAAAGCTAGCTAATCAATTGCCAGATTCCTTTGCTGAACCAAAGAGAGTAACAAAATCGTACATACCAACTTGTAATGCACCAGTACGTATTGATGTTCAGAAGGAACACAATCAAGTTGCTACAGAGTCTAAGCCATGTTTAAAACGAGGTATACCATTAGGTTCCAAAGATAAGAACCCTCGGAAATCTAAGAAAGGTGCAAAACAGACCGAGGTTAAGGAAATTACAGACATGGCCGCGGCAAATCCTAAGGCACCAAATGAGGTTTGGGACGCTGAACCTCAAGGTCCTGTAGGTGTTGATAATAATGCGATCTCAATCAATTATATCATGTCTGGAAAACAATGGAACCGTAAGAATGTCGACATTGATGAAATATTTGCTTATAAGGTAGCACTAGAAATAAATGAGGATCATGAACCCACATCTATGTTAGAGTGCAGTCAAAGTAAAGATTGGCTAAAGTGGAAAGAAGCCATTGACGTGGAGTTAAACTCTTTAAAGAAGAGGAATGTGTTTGGTCTAATCTTAAGGACACCATTCGATATAAAACCAGTAGGACATAAATGGGTCTTTGTAAGGAAGAGAAATAAGAATAATGAAATCGTGAGATATAAGGCACGGCTTGTAGCACAAGGATTCTCTCAAATACCAGGAATAAATTATGAGGAGACATACTCCCCTGTGATGGATGCAACGACTTTTAAATATCTAATAAGTCTGGCTATAAGAGAAAAACTGGATTTGCGGTTAATGGATGTTGTAACTGCATACTTATATGGTCCACTGGATAATGAAATTTATATGAGATTACCAGAGGGTATTGAGCTCAAAGTTAAGAGTGGTTCTCGAGAACAATACTGCATAAGGCTAGACAAATCGCTTTATGGACTGAAACAGAGTGGGAGAATGTGGTACAATAGGCTAAGTGCCAAAGAGGGCTATAAGAATGATCCCATCAGTCCATGTATATTTATAAAGAAGTTTGCAAACAAAGGATTTGTAATTATAGTAGTGTATGTGGATGCTTTAAACATCCTTGGAACCTCTGGTTAAATTGCCCAAACAGTAGAATATCTAAAGAAAGAATTTGAAATGAAAGACCTAAGTAAAACTAAGTTCTGTTTGGGGTTACAGCTTGAGTACATTGATAGTGGAATCCTTGTGCATCAAAGGGCATATACAGAAAAGGTACTCAAGAGGTTTAATATGGACCAAGCTCACTCATTGACTAGCCCAATGGTTGTGAGAAGTATTGATGTGAATAAAGATCCATTCGGTCTAAAGAAGGACGATGAAGAAATTCTCGGTCCTGAAGTGCCATACCTCAGTGCTATAGGAGCGTTAATGTTTTTGGCTAGCCACACTAGACCAGACATTTGTTTTACCGTGAACCTCCTAGCAAGACTTAGTTATTGTCCGACCCAAAGGCACTGGAACAGTATTAAACATGTGTTGCGTTACCTACAAGGAACTACAGGTTTGGGTTGGTTTTGCTGATGCAGGTTATTTATCGGATCCACATAATGCAAACCGTGAGTGTGTTTGGTTGAGATCGATGACTCAACATATCAGGACAAATTGTGGCATGGCCGACGATAAGGAAGCAACTGTATTATACGAAGACAATACGGCCTGCATTGCGCAGCTCAAGGAAGGATACATCAAGGGAGATCGGACGAAGCACATCTTACCGAAATTCTTCTTCACACATGAACTACAAAAGGCCGGAGAAGTTCAAGTGGTACAAGTTCAATCATGCGACAACTCAGCCGATCTCTTCACCAAATCATTGCCGACAACAACATTCAAGAAGCTAACGCATCAGATTGGAATGCGGAGATTTAAGGAATTTAGGGATGCTTAGAACAGGGGGAGCAATGCGTGCTGTACTCTTTTTCCTTCACCATGGTTTTGTCCCACTGGGTTTTCCTGGTAAGGGTTTAATGAGGCAACACCCCCAAGCGTATTGCACTGATCCCTTAGCATCGACATGGTTATGTCATCCAAGGGGGAGTGTTGTAAAACACTTGGAGTGGATCTTCCATAACCGGTCCATAAGCTGTCCATGCCATGAAGCCCATCGATCAAGATCATAAGGCCCATCGGCCATAAGCTTTAGTCTAAGTCGGTTTAAGTGTTTTGTATTTCCTATTGTGATAAGGCTTAGTCCTTTACTATATATATGTAACCTCTATTCGATTCTATCAATAAGAATAAGAGATTTTCTACTTTCGAATTCTCTAGTTTCATAACACTTGATGATTAATCGATGGTGGTTCCGATAATTGTCTTGACGGTATGTTTATTATATGATTTGCATGATTGACTTGTTGAATCGATTGCTTGAATGCGTTTTCATGACTGGGCCTAGTGAGACGGGACGACCGCTCTACTAAGCAAATTCGTTTGCTTACGCCTCCTTTGGATGCAGGAAAAGGAAATTGCTTTGATGCTAATAAAAGTGGCTGAATCAGCTCGTGGAACTAAGGCGCGGAAAGGGAGGATGGTGAATTTTGGGTAGTTTATCTTTTGGTCTAGTATGTTAAAACGATGTAATAGCTTATTAGCGAACTTGACGTTGTACTAGAACCCTGCTTTAAATTCAAGTAATCTATTTTATGCGTTAAGACTTGTCTAATCGAACCATTGCCAAAAAAATGTTAAGTGAACCGGAACAGTAACTCTGACTAAGTATCCAACCTGTGCGACTATCATCGTATATTGTGTTCGGTAATGTGTTAAATGGGTTAGGGTGTTTCAATTGGTATCAGAGCATGGTCGATTCTAGGACAGTCTAGCATAAGCGGGGTAGAAACATCCATCCTTCCGAAGCCTAACGTCTCACGGTAAGACTGGTTATTGTGTGAGTGTGAACTAAGTTAGTAATGGAACTCACTTAGTATCAAACATGGTATTTGCAGATGGCAAGGAATACCCGTAACAGTTCTAACAGTGGTGCTGCTGGTAATGGTGCCGGCAATGGTGGTGCTGCGCAAGTTGAAATGGGACAAGTGTTGGGGGTGTTGGCGCAAATCTTGGAAAGATTGGTTCCACAGCCGGCTATGAATCTGCCAGTGCCGAACGTGCCACCTGCGGTACCAGAAGTTCCATCTTACTTGACAGTGATGGACCATATGCTGAAACTGGGAACTAAGTACTTCTCTGGTGGTGCAAAGCCTATTGAGGCGGATGAATGGAGAAGTTGGCTTGAGAGGAACTTTAGTTTTGTTCGGTGTCCACAGGAGTATCGAAAGGACATTGCGGTGCATTACTTGGCTGATGAAGCGCATACTTGGTGGTTGGGGGTAGCCAATCGGTTGCCGAATCCGAACTGTTCGTGGGAAACTTTCCGGGACTTGTTTCACGCTAAGTACTTCCCACAAGAAGCGCGTGACCGGCTTGAGACTGAGTTCTTGGACTTGCGTCAAGGGACATTGACTAGGAGGGAATATGAAGCTAAGTTTAATCGCCTTAAGAGGTATGGGGGACATGAAATGGAGGAAGAGCAGGTTCAGGTTTGTCGATTCCTGCGAGGGATGAGGATCGATGTTCGTAATCTTTGCATGATTCGTAACTATGCGACCCTTTCCGAACTTGTGGAAAAGGCGGCGATGCTAGAAGATGTTCTTGCTGAGGAAGCAAAGATGGTGGCTAAGCAGGTGTCGACCCCGACGGTACCGCAAGGTAAACTAGGGAACGGTGCCGGGCAAAAGAAAAGCTGGGGGAAAAAAGGTTTCTTAGGAAACCCAGTGTGCTCCACTTGTAAGAAGGTCCACTCTGGTACGTGCAGACTCCTTACCAGAGATTGTCTTCAATGCGGTAGCAGGGACCACAAGATAACCGACTGTCCGGAGAGGGAGAGAGTGGCTGACACGCGAGTGTGCTACAATTGCGGTGATCCTGGTCACTTAAGGCCTAACTGTCCGAAGCTTGGGTAGCAAACTGGGAAACGGGCAAATGAGACGCTGCCATTGCCACCTCCACCAAAGAGGCAAGCTATAATGCCAAGTTTTTATTCCATCTCTGAGGAGTCTATTGAGCCAAGCACTTCTCGTCCGATCACTGGTAAGTCCTATCACTTACCTTAGCAAATTTCTGTGTGGAATTGCTTGTTGCTTGTCGCGTTAGTTCTTAGCATTCTAGGTGAATGTGTAAGGACCAAAATCATGGGTGGTGTGGAAACCCATGTCTTGTTTGACTCCGGTGCATCACATTGTTTTGTATGAACCAGAGGAAGCATTGGAGGAGCATTGATTGACGTGAGAACCAGCTTGAACCAGAGGAAGCATTGGAGGAGCAGCTAGAACCATAGGAAGCACCGGAGGAACAGCTTGTACCAGCGGAAGCATCGGAGGAAGCATTGATTGTCCCGGCGGGTCCTATAACAAGGTCACGGTCCAAGAGGTTCAACCAAGCCATCAGTGGAATACTTAAGGAGTTGGACAAGAAGCTAGAAGACGTGGCTCAAACCACTTTCACCATGCTCACAGTTCAAGGTGCTCGGTAAAGGGTAAAGTGTTGCTTTGGTGCTCTTTTTCCCTTGGTCAAGTTTTGTCCCATTGGGTTTTCTTGACAAGGTTTTTAACGAGGCCTAAGTAACATTTTAGACCCCTTTTCCAGCCCAAGTCGTGGTCCAAAGTTCATTACAAAAGCCTTGGCCCATTTTCTATCTCTTTCTCTTTCAAAACAATGTATTTAATGTTTGGTCTTTTCCTAGACATTTTTGAATTAGCTTGACTTTGTTAAAGCTCTTTCAAGGCTGTCTAGGGTTTTCTCTTCTCTCCTTCGTCCCCCCTTCTCCTATTTAAAGACCATGTAATTTTCTTTTGCAAACCATCAAACATTTTAATCAAAAAAACTTCTTCTACTTGTTTGATCTAAGGAGTGTATAATATCTTCTCAACTTGTTTACTTCTTAGTGTGTAATATCTAAGTTGTATTCGAGCCTGAAGTCTAAGAGATTTCCATCTCTCTTAGAAGTTCATTTCGTTCCCCTATACATCCGTTGCATCATTTCACCCTTTCATCTTCTTTGATCCGCTGCATAATTCACCCCTTCACCTTCCTCGTTGATCATTCCATTGCATCTTCATCCCTTTGATCATCACCATTCTGTCCGTTCATATTCAAGACCTTGCAAGTGTGTTCTTGGGAGCAGATTCCTTTCAAGGAGTCTATCATGTGGTATCAGAGCAACCACTCTGCAACCATGTTTTGAAATTCCAATCGTCACTTTTTATTTCTTTCAGATCTGTCGCTTCATCTTACGAGAGTTTTATAAAATGTTTTACTCGTTCTAAAATTACAAAATCAACTGTTTTAGAACCAGGGACGATTCTATTTTTGAAAATTGATTTGAGAATTTTTGGATTCGTTTTCATAATTTTTCCAGATCCGTTTTCATTTGCTTGTTTATGGAACTATTTACTTGTGGATCTTTGTTTTCTTTTCAGGTACCATGGTGACGTCGGAAGAGGAAGAGTCTTCTACATCTAGTCTTGAAAGGAGGATCAGTAAATTTGTTACAGCAGCTATGGCAACCATGCTTGATGCAAGACTTGGCGCTCTTCACTTGAATCAAACCAACCCAGAACCAAATCAGTGTCAAAGGCAACACCAGGATCTTAAACCCAAGCCAACAGATGACACATCTAGATCAACCTGGAGCATCTTACAGAAAACCTCTCATACTCCCAAAACTAAATATGTGGTTCATTCTAAAATCTCTTTAGCTCATGAACTCTATAAATTTGCAGGAAAAGAAGATTACCTTGAATGAGAGAAACACATGGAGGATTGGTTCTACTACAAGGATATCCCAAGAAATGAGAGATTAGCTTTTGCACTTACCCAACTCACAGGAGACGCTTACAAATGGTGGTTGCCAGAAGTTGATGACCGTTGGTATTACAAGGAGCCAAATATCACATTGTGGAGAGATCTTAAAAAGCTTCTAAGGAATAAGTATGCTCCACAAGCGCTACACTGTGTTCCCCAAGCCAATGGCACAATCAAACCAGTTCATGAAAAGAAACCAGCCTTAGTCCCAGATCAAAAAAAACCTCAACATCCGTGGAGGCTAAGACGCAATCAGATATTTTGAGGCGTTAACCGAGTACATTAAATTTGAGAAGATGAAGGCTAAGTCAACATCTCAACCAAAGAAGGTCTCTGAACAGATTGTCTTTCATGAGGAAATTCTAAAATCATCGCTTGAATCAAGTGGAGAACCGAAGCAATGTAAGTCTTCTACACTTTCAAAATCCAAGGAAGTAACTGATCAAGGTTTAGAAAATTCCAATTCTTGTATGATGCACTTGTCTTTTCCCAAAAGTGTTGAGATAGGTACAGATTCTAATGGAGGACAATGGAAGCAAGCAGATCAAGAAAAGGAGAATAAGGAATTTGAAAGAAAGGATCACCAGACCCAAGGAGAAACAGCTTGGAGAAGAAGCCAAGGAGAGACAGTTCATTGCTGAGGATGATGTTGCTATACCAACTGGACATATGACTCTATCTCAAGCTAAGTGTGATCTTTCTTTTATCCAATCTGATTTTTTGCTTGGAAAACTAACCCACTTTGAACCGGAGCAACCGAGTAGCATTATTTCCTTTTTACAGGTTCCAGAAGAAGAATCACTAGAAACAAAACAAATGAGTTTGTCATTGATTAGTGATTTGGAGTAGATCAGCATTGTGCCAAACCCAGTTCCTATACCATATCTTTGTGACTACCCAAGAAAGCACTGTAAGGAAATTTATTTGGTTAGGATAGATCCTACTTATTTTGTGATGATTTCTGCTCAAGATGAAAAACGTTTTGGTTTAGAAAATGTGAAAGAATTTTGTGTTTCAAAATCTGTTTTTAACAAAATGATTCCAAGTTTTGAAACATTTGCTTTTAAAGAGTTCTTTAAGCCAAAAGGGTTGTTCTTTGAAAAGTTTCTTAAATTTAACTCTTCTTTGAGAGTTTCTTTGTGTAGCATGGCAATGGAATCATTTAGAACTAAAACTGAGCATGTAATGTTTAAACCTTTTTCTAAAATGAGATATTTGCTTGAAAAAGAATTGTGTGAGTTTAAACTGTTCATTGAGCTTTGC